>NW_022280052.1:485085-503537 GCF_004355925.1 Anarrhichthys ocellatus | reverse complement strand
AGAGAGAGAGAGAGAGAGAGAGAGAGAGAGAGAGAGAGAGAGAGAGACACATTCTTCTCCTCCTTGACTTCAGGTAACCTCACCAAACCCTCATCCATCCATCCAGCCTTCCATCCCTCCCTCCTGACTGCCTGAGGCTGTTGGTGGGACAGCCTGTCCCTGTTTGGGGCCATCTGATTGGTTCCCACACACGCTGGGCTGAAGCTCAAAAGAATCCAGAACACCTTTTGTATTTGACCACCTTCAACACTAAACTAATTGGAATCCAGCACTCAATGTCAAAAATGGGATTGTTGGGAGCTATAAGCTTTTCTTTAGCATTGGTATCTCTAACTCAGGTAAATATATATTTCTTTATGTTAAAACCTGTCAAACTCAACAATATGGATATTATTTAGTGTTAAAATATTTATAGCATGCTGTTGATTCAATTATATATATATTTTTTTACAGATACCTTATAGTGCAGCAGGTAAGCAAACCAAGACATTTAGTGTGAATACTATTTGAAATATTTGTGTTGGCATAACTTGGATTAAAAAAAGAAACACATACAACATTTATGATATTTTTGTATATTTGTGATATACCTTCAATTACACACTTTATGTTCTGTAACCCAGCTCGTGTTTTCAGTGCCATGTCTTTCCATCTCTTACAGGGTGCATCTTCTTGTCAGCAAAGTCTTCAAAGCCCTCATCGATTCTGGTAACATGGGAGAAATATACTGGGGCAACAAACTATTTTTTGGACCTTCGGGTGAAAAACGATACACAACTTGCACCGATTGTGGTGAGCCTGCCAGCGACCTCGACAGAAAGGAATGTGTGGGGTCTGAGACCAGGAACCGAATATATTGTGACTCTCAAAGTCTTTCAATTCTTCAAAGTGAACTGTACGGCTCAAGCTGTGGCGACCACAGGTAAAGAAGAAGACAGTTAATACAACATTTACATCGAATTCGTTGTAACATCTAAAATTAGATTGATTTGGTTACATTTGTTTGAGCAGCATCGTCATGCCATTCGCCCTCAGGGGTCAAATTGTGACATACAGTTATAAATAGCGAACTGTACATATTTCAGTATACGAATGCATACCAAACAAGCTCCAAAAGGAGTTACTTGAAAAGAAATGTAGAATGTGCTGTATCAAATTAGTCAACTCAGACTGCGTCAAAAACGCGCCATTACGCACAGATGCAAATTATGCAGCATCTAAATGACGCCGTCTCCCCTGCTCTTTCCTCTCAGTGCCCGCTACATCGCAGATAGTAGACGGCAGAGTTCTGTCGAGTACTTCAGCCGTGGTAAAGTGGACCGAGGTAACCTCGGCGGAGCACTACTTCCTGCTGATGTACTCTCAGGCCACCGGGCAGATGACAAACCTGACCTCCACCAACTCCTCTGCTGTGTTGGTAAATCTGCAGCCCTCCACTAACTACGACTTCTACATCGTGACAGCTAACCACGCCGGCTTGGGACCCAAAAGCAAAGTGCGGACCATCACGACCTGTAAGTGATCAGTTCCTTTTGGAGCCATGAGAAGTTTTTTTTTTTTTTAAGAAGGATGGGTGATATAATATCAGTTGGCTGAACTTGTCTTGGCTGTAATTGCAGACTATGAATTCCTAAATTGAAAGGTAACAGTGAAGCTTTTTAGTTCTTGAAATCAAAGAGACTGTTTCAAACTAATGTATCAAAAATAACTCATATAGATTGATATCCCTTCTAACTAAGTGCTTATGTTTCTAGTGGCTCAGCCTCCGGTGAACATCACAGCGACACAGATTGACCGGGACATGGCGAGGTTGACGTGGCAGCCGGTGGAGGGCGTCCTGCTATACAAAGTCTCCATCCAGGACATTGATGAACCCACCAGCCCGCCGTCTGTGTACAACATCACAGACATTAAGCTGGATGTTCAAGGCATCTTCCCATGTTCCACCTATGTGATATCAGTGTCCTCATTCAACATGTTTCTGGAGCCCAGCGAGCCCACAGACTACACCTACTCCACCAACAGTGAGTCGGCACAGTCATACCGATATCAATAACCGGTTGATTTTGATCTAGGTCAGCTATTCTCTCTGAGCCGTTCCTTTCAAACATTCAGAATATGATCCTCAGGGGAAAAGGGATTCAGATGCCCTGACAACCTATTTGTTGTTGAGGTTGTCATGTAAACATGAACCTAAGAAAAAACTGAAACTGAAGTGATTGTTTAAGTCTTTTTACTTTATATTAATTATGGAATATACAGCTTTAACACTATATGTTCAGTTTGCACTGATCAGAGATAATGTGATAGTTTGAAACAGAACAAATTAAGAATTGTACTCATAAAACAATTTAATTATGGCATACTTATAAAGCAATCACTACCTCTTACAATTTATGATATAAAATGTATATAGAATGTCAATCCACTTACACCGTTCTTTTTCACCAAGTTTTTTTGTCACGTACAATAAAAACAAAACACTAATCCTGTGTTACTTGCAGAGCTCAGACCAGTTTCATCAGTTTCGGTGGACTACACCTGCGCCACCCACTCTGCCATGGTTGCCTGGTCGCCCGTGTTTGGGGCCGACTCCTACAACGCCACGGCGATGGGCAAAAATGGCACGCAGCTGACGTGCACCAGCCAGAGCATCACCTGTCAGATCACCGGACTGAGCTGCGGCGAGAGCTACGTGGTGCATGTAACGCCAATGTCAGAGAACTGCAAGCACATGAGGAACACCACCTCAGCCACTTTTCAGACCGGTGAGACGCAATAATCACAAAGAAAAAAGGATCACTTAACTTAGGCGAACTATCTAACACAAAAGAAAAAGAAAACACACATACTGACATCTTCTTCAAAGTCCTTTTTGACATAACCACACACCTAGAGTCATTGCTGCAGCATTTTGATTTTAGTTTTTTCAGCCATTTCAACATTGTTGAAACAGAGCAACTATTGGTCGTGAGAGAAACTGTGGGTGTTTGAATGAGGTCTCCCGTGACTCAGTGTGAGCCTCTATTTTAGTGAGACACCAAAGGAGATTAGAGAAAGACAAACTAGCGGGACAGTAAATGACCGCAAAACACAGTATACTGAGCTGAAATAAAACAAGTGCAGAAAAGAAAAAGTGAAAAGCGGTGGGGGAAACACAAAATACAACCGTTTTCACAGGCCGAGTCAAACTCCCCATTACAAGTTACATTCATGAGTTTAGTTGAGTGCATCACTGGGTGTCTCCTTTGAAAACTGGGTCTCCCATTGAGCTGCACTGTCTATATCATATTGTGTTGTGTTCAGGCTGCTAAGAATGAGCCTGTGTTTGTGTTAAACCTGAAACCTCATACAGTGAAAAGCAACACTGGAGTGTAATCTTCAGTATCAGGGCGTTTTGACCTGAAAAGGGATCTGAGATGCTCGCCTTTGATGTTAATACAACACCATTTACTTCAATTTTCATTACGAAATTTGTCCTTTATAATGATATCTATCCATCCATCCCTCCATCTGATGGGAATGGGATTGATGAATAAGGTGAATTTCACAGTTTAAATAATTATATATTATCCATTTCCTTTAAGTTCCCTGTCCTCCCAAGAACCTGGAGTTGTTGCGAGATTGTTCCAGCGAAGTCATTGTTTTTTCCTGGGAACGCACAAACAGTACAGACCACTACTTGGCCCAGGCAGTGGACTCTCAGGTACCGCATTCTGGACAATTTTTTTTATGTAAAATGAATGTATATGCAAGAAGATTCTTTTGAATTAAAAGAAAAAGTTCAACATTTTTGGAAAGAAACCGAAAATTTGCCTTCTTATGTTGCATATTACGCTACAGCCAGCAGCTAGTTAGCTTAGCTTAGCACCATAGCTAGCCTGGCTCTGGCAAGAAAATCCCCACCAGCTTTGGTCTTTGTGCTTAACTAAGCTAACCAGCTGATGGCTGTAGCTTCATATTTAGGATGTAGATGTGAGAGTGGCATCAACCTTGTCATCCAACTGTTTGCAAGAAAGCAAATAAGCATATGTTCCAAAATGTTGAACTATACCTTTAAAGAGGTAATGACCAGAGTCTGTAATTTAGTGTACACATCATGTAAATGCTTTGTGATTTCTCTGTAGGGAGTGGTCCAGCATTGTTTGACTGAAGACAGCTCCTGTTATTTCACACACACGGTGTGTGGACGACACTATGAGTTCTCAGTCCTTTCCATCGCAGGGCAATGCAGAAGCCAGATTAGCTCTACTGTTGACATTCGTACAGGTATGACATCTCTACAGCAGTAAATGCACACACACACATATTTTGTATAACAAAACATAACTTTGTGAGCCAGTGATGAAGATTTTTAATGTATATAGCAATTGAATATCCATAATTTCAAGTTCAAACATTAGTGGGTAGCTGAACTGTGATCCATTCTCATGTGATCGCCCTCCGGTGGGTTCTCTTAAAACATGATCCAACTGCTGTCCTATTTCAAAATGACAATATTATTTTAGCTCTTTTTAGCTTGAAGTGTTATAATCTTTTATAAATTGCAAATATAAATTAAACTTTACCTGTCTCCAGCACCCTGTATTCCCCAGAATCTGCAAACCTTAGCCAACTGCAACTCAGACGTTCTGCTCAGCAAGTGGGATCTCGCCGAGGGGGCTCTTCGTTACACCGTGGAGGCCTTCGGCAACAGGGAAAACAAACGCTACTACAACTGCAGCTCCCTGTCCAACAGCTGCGCTATGCCGGGCGTCGAGTGTGGAGAGTACTTCACCATCTACATCACAGCTTTTGACGAAGAATGTGCCAGCCCGAGGGTGCTGGGGCCTGTGGCTGAGACAAGTGAGGAGGAGCTGTTAGTGCCTGTTTATTAGATGCCAGCAGTGGTGGAAGAAGTATCGAGATTATTTACTTGCTCCATAAAAAAATATCCAAAACAAGTAAAAGTTCTGTATACAACATCTTACTTTTGCAAAGGGAAGGAGGCATTGTATTATCAGCAACATGTTGCAATGACTCCTTCATATATTATTATACATTGAACTATTATTGCTGATACATTAATGTGTAAGCAGCATTTTGATAAGGAGGAATTTTAACTGTAATATATACTGTTAGATTGTTGCATCTATAGCTACCTGTCCTTTAAAATAAACTGACCAGATGCTATTTTAAGTAAAATATTAGCCTGTACCTACAGACAATGTACACTACTTATTAGTTACATTTCACCACAAAATATTTTCTCCATCACTTCACAAACATCACAGAAACTGCCTATTCACTCAGCATTTGCATGGGATTTCTTTATAGCTGAATCAATTAGTCAATTCATCAAATAGTCAATTAAACAGACAATTAATCAGCAACTATTTTGATAATTGATTATTATTGTTATATTATAGTTTCTCAAATGTGAAAGTTTGCTATTTTTCATGATTTACATTACACGATTTAACATTAATACCATTATAAATGAACTATCTTTTGGTTTTGGCCTGTGTTGGATAAAACGAGCACTTTGAAGACCTCACTCTGGGGTCTGGAAAATGCGATGGCCATTTGTTATTATTTTCTGATGGCTTTACAGACCAAACCAGTAATCCAATAATTGAGAATATAATAAATCAATAATAAAAATAATCTCTTGATTGGCAACCTCGATTGTCATCGCCTGCAAAAGTAAATGAAAAGTGGAATTCATTCTTATGTAAATGTGTCCCCTTTCCTCTAGTCCCATGCGTTCCTCAGAACGTGTCAGCAGAGAGGGACTGTGGATCCGACTCCATCGGAATGACCTGGTTAATGGCCGGCAGTGCAATATTCTACATCGCCATAGCGAAGGACAGTAATGGCGTCATTCACAGCTGCAACGCCATAGATCTGACGTGTAAGATCGAGGGCTTACAGTGCGGCACCAACTACACAGCGTACGTCATCGCCACCAACTTCATGTGCAACAGCTCTGAGAGCGAGATGCTCACCATAGAGACAGGTACTGTGGGGCTGCTCGTTCTTCTTCTTCTGGGTTATTATACTGTAAAGCTGCTTGAGTGACCTTTGAAGTGAACAAAAGTGGGAAAGGAGGGACCTGCATTTTTCATCTGAAGTACAAGATTTAAAGGTCAATAATGTTGTCTGGAAGGATTGAACAAACTTCTAGCTAAGATATACAGTATTTAATGGCTTAGTCCCATTTCTGGAAAGCGATTTTTAAGAATCTTAAGCTGCTGATTTTAATTAAATTAAATTAAGTTTAATTTCAAAATGTTGTCTACTTAACTGTCCCTTTGCCTCATTTCAGGCGCTTGCCCACCGCATCACGTTACTGCCTCACTGGACTGTGTAGCCAATGAGGCTCTGATTTCGTGGCGTGACCAACCCAAAATAAACTCCTACACCGCCACCATCAAGGATGAAGATCAGGGACTTCTCAGTTGCAGCTCCACTAATACCAGCTGCAGGGTACCCAACCTGAAATGTGGCCAGCTCTACACAGCCACTGTCAAAAGCCACGATGGCATGTGCCCCAGCATGCCCTCTCAGGAAATCTACATGGAGTCTGGTAAAGGAACAACAATTCGTATATATTACAACGTCATGTCACTATATCTCTAACCTCCTCAGTAAAGCTTTGAGAGCTCAAAGCTGCACCAATAGGTTATTCTATGTTAACTTTATATTAACATCTCTGAAGTTCCCTTCAGCTACAGAGTGTTTCAGTGTCTTTCAGCTCATTGTTTTGGATTCACACAACTGTACTGTTTTCGTTTTGCCTCTCATCAGCATTGTTTACAGCAACAACATCTGATAAGATAAGATAAGATAGACTTTAATGTCCCGAAGGAAATTTGTCTTGGCTACGTATAAGCTTCGTGCTCAGCTCTTAACAGCAGACAGATAAAGTTAGTGAGCAGCTGGTGAACACAGTGGAATGCTCGGCACCTAAAGAGCCAGATATTTCCCTCAACAGTTGGATCAGAACAAAAGGGTGGTCAAATTATACTTAATTTGTCAGATGGCCAGAAATATGACTCCAGTTGAATGCCACGTTGCTCCGTGCTGCTGTGGATGTGTAAATAGGCAACACTTTCCCAATGTCAACTCCACTGTAGTGCTGACCCCAAGTGGCCCAAAAAAAAAAATCAATGAATCCATGTTTAAGTACAGCAGAGGCTGACTTCTTATATTGCCTATATCAGCGATTCTCAAAGTGAGGTCTGTGGAAAGTTATCAGATATAAAAAAGTTTTTTTTAAACATGTTTTCAAAGTTCAACAAATATTTCAATTTTTTAAATCTCTAATAGTTCATAGATTACTTTTTCATCTAAACAATCTGTAGCTTTTAGAATCTGCAAATATGTTTAATATATGTCTAACATCTTTCCAATAGATTTCTCTTGTCTTGTCTTGTTCCACATAACTAAGACTAAAGAAGTGTAAAAACATTCTAAGAAACATATGTTAGCAGGTCCCCAGTAGTCTATATTCTCTCATTCGTAAAGTGTTCTTGGCTGAATCAAAATTGAGAACCTTCGGTCTCTATAGTCTGAGAAGTCCTAAAAATGGCCACTGTACCCTTTAGAAACATGACTCTGGTGCCACCATCAAGCCAAACTTTGAACTATTTGCCCCACTAGCAGTAAGGATCTACGGTAAGAATAGCAAAGCTGTCATTTTCATTTATTGTTTTCTGGTGTGTTATGTGCATTGTAGCCTGGCATGTAGTCTTGGTCTCAATTTAACCCCCTGCACATTAGCATCCCTTTTTCCTAAACACAGTGTCTAGATCAACCTGCATGTAGAAGCTCTGAGAGGAACATACTTCACCTTTCTTTCTTCTCTCCAGTTCCTTGCGGGCCCAACGTGACAGCGAACTTAGACTGCCGGTCACAAGTACTGACCCTCAGCTGGAACGCGACAAGTAACGCAGAAGGTTACAAAACTGTGGTCTCAAACAGCAACAACGCAACGTCTTACATCACCACGAAGCCTGGGGTGACGATCACCACGCTGGAGTGTGGACTTAATTACACGCTGACAGTGATGTCCTTCAACAGCACCTGTGTCAGCCAACCCTCAGTGTTGTCTATCAGGGAAAGTAAGAGAACACGGTGACAAATGTGATAGAAAAAACTTTTAAAATATGAGTAAATTATGCATTAGTAAGTGTTACCTGACATAAATGTGACTTAGTATCGAGAAAATATGTCTACTG
This sequence comes from Anarrhichthys ocellatus, assembly GCF_004355925.1. Lineage (NCBI taxonomy): Eukaryota > Metazoa > Chordata > Actinopteri > Perciformes > Anarhichadidae > Anarrhichthys > Anarrhichthys ocellatus. Next base: position 495,315 of record NW_022280052.1, on the reverse strand, counting down.
ACATGTAAGCAGCTTTCTAGTACTCTAATTTGAAGACAATTCATTAAAATGCAAAGCACTGATCTGAGGTTTTTCTCCCTCAGCACCATGTGTGCCCACTAACGTGACGGTTACAAGAAACTGTGGCCAGAGTTTTGCGCAAGTGACTTGGAATGCAAGCCGCGGCGCCCTACGCTACCAAGCAGCTGCAATAGATAAAGACGGTGAACGCCTGCTGTGCTCCTCCAATGAGACATGGTGCATGTTGACGGGCCTCGTGTGCAGCCAGGTTTACAGTGTCGGGGTGTCTGCCATGGACGACACCTGCTCCAGCAATGAGAGCTCTGCAAAGACACTACGGGCAGGTAGAAACGAGCACGATTCAATCTCTGAAATGTGTAGATCCTTCTCATGGTCCCAACTCCATGCCATCCATATGTTCTGTGCCCTTCCTCTACAGAGCCCTGCCCTCCCTCTCAGCTCAACGTCTCTGTCAACTGTGCCAATAGCTCTGCCATGTTAAGCTGGAGCAGCAGCCCCAATGCAGTGTCCTACACTGGCAAAGCAGTGAGCGCAAGCGGACACAATGTGACCTGTGACGCAGGAATGAAGCTCGGTTGCCAAATGGATGGTCTGCACTGTGGCAAGAAGTACACCTTCACTGTGTCAGCGTCAGATGGTGACTGTCAAAGTCCTGACAGCGAGCCTGTCGTCCAAACAACTGGTGAGAATGAGTGGCATCGCTGCTTTCTTCCTGTGTCTTCTTTCTCCCTTCATAACCCCTTTCTTACAAATCCTCAATAAAAATGGCTCTGTGAAAAATCACCCTTTTCCTTCCCTACCTCCTCCTTTCTACAAACACTGCAAATTGCAAACACTGCAAGCAGATTGCAAACACTGCAATCCCAAAAGATGAGAAAAGTAGCCAAAAAACAAAATCTATGAATGCAATTTTAAGTGATTCAGCGACTACTACATGATCTCACTCTTTGCCACTCTTTGCCTCCTCTCAGCCCCATGTGTTGTGAAGAGTGTGCTCAACGCCCTGAACTGTAGCACCAACATGCTGACCATCAGCTGGGCGCCTGGATCCATGCCATTAAACTACAGCGCCGCCGCCCTGGCTGGAGACGGCACTGTACTTCACTGCTTAACAGAGGATTCAAGTTGTACGCTGACTAACTTACAGTGTGGACAGAGCTACAATGTGACGATCAGAGCCGTCAGCAGCACATGTGAAGGACACAGCAGCGTCCCCGAAATAGTCAATTCTGGTAAGTTTTGTCAGCCGAGCCACCAGAGCAGTAGGCTCTATGGAAATACAGAAAGCACAGCAAGCTAAAGGACATGGTCTCTTGGTAGTAAAATTGTTCTCTCCTTCCTCCTCATGTGCCTATTTTTCCACCAACATCATTTCTCTCTTAGTTCCTTGTGTTCCTGTGAACGTCCAAGGCGTTGTGGAGTGCTCCACTAACACAGTGGAGGCGTCCTGGGATGCAGCTGCCGGCGCAGCGTCCTACATCTCCGCATTGAACGGAGCGGGAGGTTTCTCGTCTTCCTGCCCTACAGCTGACACAAGTTGCCTCTTCTCTGACCTGCAGTGCGCTCAGACGTACAAGCTCAGTGTGGTGGCCATGAATGACAGGTGTACCAGTTCCAACAGTGCCAATATCTCAGCGAGAACCGGTAACTGCAGAGTTTTGATTACAAAGAAATCTGAGCCTTTCATTTCAGGCAAACAGTGTGAAAGCTATTACTGTATGAAATATTTCTTTTGTGGACTTTCTGTTGCGGATGTTTGAGGTTCTGGAGGCACTTGGAGCAAAACATTTGATGTACTTGCTATATTTTTAATGACAATTAATTAGGATTTGGCTCAAAGCATAGCTATCAAAGTAATGCAGATGCCGCGGTCGCACCAGAGCTATCAAAATATACTGACAGTTGAATTCCATCATTTAAGTGAAAGAATTCAAGTCATAGTATAAATACAGTCATAATAGTCATCTTCCCCTCCCTCCTCCAGCACCCTGCGATCCTACAAATGTGGCCTCTGCTTTGCACTGCCTCTCTGGTGTTGTGACGGTGACTTGGGGGCCCAGCGCTGGAGCAAAACATTACACAGTCCTCGCCAAGGCCAACGGACACATCGACTACTGTAACTCAAACGGCACTTCCTGTGAGCTGACCCAGCTGCAGTGTGGGAAGGACTACGCTGTGACTGTGCTGGCAGGGGACGGGAACTGCAACAGCTCCATACTCGCCAAAACCAATGTGACAACAGGTAAAGAAAGACACAATAAGAGTGAGGAGCCGTTGTTTGTTGGAACCATTGTTGCTGATGCTTTTGAATATATTGATTAACCAATTTTAATATTGCTATTATAAGTTGTGTTTTTTTTAATTGAATGTATGGCTTTTTATCCTGCGGATTGTGTTTTCATTGCAATCATTGACTTCACCGCGACAGCTATCGGTGAATTCGGCTGTGCAAAGCAGGGCCATAGCCAGGAAATTAGAAATACTGATGTCACGAGTGCCCCCAATCGCAGCCCTTACCACTTTCAGAAACTAGAAATATCCATACTACCCCACTTCAAAACACCTGAACTATCCCTTTAATGTTTTCAATGGGAATCAAGACCCTACATATGAGATATAGTCCTATCTTTGTCCTTTTGAGAAAGTATTCTGATGAAGGTCTTAGGATTGATGATCTGATAACTTAATAACTGCGTCTTCAATGCAAAATCTTTCCTAATTTAATTTTAAAGCTTCTTTAAACTAAACATTTTTTAATTGAAAGTGGACAGAAAAAAAGGGAAATTACAGAGATTTGATATAAGACAAACAATGAACAACCAAAAGATTCCTCTAAAAGGCAAATTTGAAATGTATGACAATCCCTTGCCCAGCCCCCTGCGCTCCAGTGATCCAGGATCACTCCCTGGACTGTGTCTCCAACCACGCTGTGCTCACCTGGGTTGAGGACGAGGATGCCATGAACATCACGGTCAACGCAACCTCCAGCCTGGGACACTCGACGTCCTGCAGCTCCTCCGCCAACAGCAGCTGTGTCCTGGATGAACTGCAGTGCGGACACACCTACACCGTCCAGGCTGTTGCACGAGGAGTCCAGTGTTGGAGCAAACCCAGCTCTTCTTTTCAGATCGTCACATGTAAGTTGTAACTTAAGACTTGTGTTAAGGCTGTTGCATTCGGGGCCACTTGATGTTGGCGGAGTCTTATAAAGTATTCAGGAAGTATTCAAGTATGAGGTGTTTAGGAACTGACTGTTTACGCCACTCTCACCCAGCCCCATGTACCCCTGCAAATGTGGAGTACACATACTCCTGTGAGACTGGCATCGCCTTCGTGAGCTGGGACGAGACTGTGGGAAGAAAGAGTTTCTACGCCTACGTCTATTCTGGAGACCACATGGCCTCCTGCAGCACCAGCCAGACCAACTGCTCCCTGCCCTCACTACTCTGTGGTCGCATGTACGATGTGACCGTGATAGCTGTGGCTGACCACTGCAACAGCAGCGTGCCAGGTGTAACGCAAATACAGACAGGTAAGAGAGCAAGGATTGGGTGATGGGACATCTACAGGGTGTGTGTGTGTGTGTATGGAGATGATTTAAAATGACCGGTAACCAGAGTTTCTGTGGGTGTAATCTCCACTCCACTCTAATCTAAACCAGTGTGTTTGCACGTAATCTTTCTTTACTACAAAGCATGTAAACTTGACATTTTTGTGGACATTTTCTTGAATGTCAGCAATGCACTTTTGAAAGTGTTAGGTTATATAATACTGTAGGCGCTAACCTAAACTACCTGCAGACATAAATAAAGGATAAAAACTAAACAAAACTAGGTTGGCGAGAGACATCTTGGAACCAACCAGGTCATGTAGGCTCCCAGTTGGTGAGATTAATCCCTTAATGAGGTGGGAGGGGCCAGGCAATCAGGGAGGACCTGTGAGGAGGAAGCAGAGGCCAAGGGCCTTCACAATCAAAGAATTCAAAGGTGCAACTATTAGCTAAAACATAGATTTAGCTAAAAATTGGATTATAGTTACTGTGGAGGGCTACAACCACATTATATGTGATTAACACCTTAGAGACACAGTGTATGATTCAAGCTAGCAAAGGTAGGTGGGTAATTAGCATTGTAGCTGATCACAGTGCTTGCATGTTCATCTGTTTAAAAACGAGACTGGGTTTTGGCATATTTTCATAAAGACTCCCATGGGCACAGATATTATAGCTCCTGTCTTCCCAGTTGAAATCTAGAAAAAAATGCAGAAGGCAAACTTTTCCCTAAAATGAAGTAAGTGATTAGTGCTTTTGCATAAAGACTCAGTTGTGTTTCTCCTCTTGTTTCTCCCCATCAGCCCCCTGTGCTCCCAAAAATATCAGTGCCTCCCTGGTGTGTGACAACAACACAGCGGTGGTGAGCTGGCAACAGAGCCCCAGTGCTGTTTCCTACAAAGTGATGGCACAGGGCAGAGACAGTGATGTGAAACAATGCACTACTAACGACACAAGTTGTCTCCTACCCGACATGCACTGCGCCCAGACCTACGTCATCACTGTCACCCCCTTCTCTGAACGCTGCAAGGGCTTCGACAGCTCCCCACACAGTTATATTGCAGGTGAGGTGGAAAAAAGCACTTTGACACACTTTGATGTGATATCAACATTGAGTTTGTCTTCGTTCAAACCTATTCAAAAATATTGTATACAAAAATATTTTATGTTTTAATACTGCCTCTCTGTTAAGACTAAAACAAAGGGGGGGAAATGATTTTGCTGGGTTGATTGTTTATCCTGGGCTGATGCAGTTCTTCTAGATGCCACCAGATGTCAGTGGTGGAAATTAACTAAGTACATTTACTCAATTACTGTACTTTAGTACAATTTAGAGGTACTTGTACTTTATAGGAGTATTTCCATTTTATGCTACTTTATACTACTACATTTTCATTACAACATCAATGAATTACCTTTCATGTTCAGATTAATACTACACAAATTGATCAACAAATAATTTCTGATGTATTGTTATCAGTTAAAATGCAAAGTTATTGACAAATATATTATGTGAATTAACAAATAATTAGATTTCAACAATAATTATGACTCTAAAATGGACCACTCTGCATAATGAGTTATTTTGGTACGTGGTACTTTGGATGCAAATATTTTTCCTTCAGTAAAACTTTTAATGCATGACTTTTACTTAACTAAAATATATCTTCTCTGGGGTATTACTACTTTTACTTAAGCAGAAGATCTGAGTATTTCTTTCACCACTTCCAGATGCTGGCTTTCGGACAAATATTGACTACTGGATCTCAATTGTTAATTTCACTTCTTATTGTCTAATGTGTGTCTTGGTGATTGTGACAATCATTATATTGAATATAGGGTAATTACCTATTTTATCTAATTGTTATACAACATATTAAGTATGTTTGCTACATACAGTTCTTTGTTTGATATTTTCTAAATATTAAACATGTTTTTGCCTCATGCTTACTCCACTTTAACTTCCCTCTTCCCTTCTTCTCTTTCTTTCAGGCCCCTGCCCTCCCACAGATGTTCATGTGTCCCTGCAGTGTGTTAGTAATGTGGGCCATGTGACCTGGACCGCTGCCCCACAAGCAGATCTCTATGTGGCCACAGCACTACCGTCTGCTGTGGATGAACAGAACCACACCTGCACCTCCAACGGAACAAGCTGCTCCCTCACAAACCTCAACTGTGGCGAGACGGCCGTCGTCACAGTGGTCACCATAGAGAGGGGCTGCACGAGCGAGCCCAGCCTGCCTTTTACTTTCCATTCAGGTCAGAGAATGTGTGCATAGATATTAGAGGAATAGTTTCACATTTTTGATATAATATAATGAATCAGCTTCATGATTCTTATTCCACATATTTATATATATTAAATTTTAAGTATTTAACAATCATAAATGATATAATCTATCATATGAACTATTATATTATTGGTTTTAGTTTGCAAAAATGTATATTTGAATCAGTTAATTTATAAGATTTTCTCTCTCTTCATCTCCTTTTCTTGTTCTCAGTCATTTGCCCACCGACTAGTGTGGCTGGAGTGACAACTTGTAGCGACAATGACATCACAGTAAGCTGGAACCCGAGCCCAGAAAGTGGCGTTACCTACGTCGTCCACTCTGAAGAATATGGCGGGACCAGCGCCAACTTCTCCACAACCCAGACGTCCCATGTGCTCACCGGGCTGCAGTGTGGCGAGTTGTATTCACTGACAGTCGCTGCCAGGGACAATGAGTGCACCAGTGTCCTCAGCAAGCCTATACTAAGTGAAACAGGTTAATATTTTGATAACTTGGTTGCTTACTTACAATAATGCAGAGCGGTTCCAGTGAGAAAAAGTAATTTTCACAGTGCCATTAATCAGTAAACATCCATTTCTCCACGCTAACAAAAGCTAAAGAGTTTAATTTTCACTCCCAGCTCAGTCTATAAATGCAGTTGAGGAGCACAGAATAATTCCTTCCTGAATCTCTTTCCTGCCAGCTCCGTGTCCTCTGACCAACCTGACGGCCAGAGCCGAGTGTGGTACCAACTTGGGAAAGCTGACCTGGGCGCCAAGTATCCACGCCATCTCCTACACAGCTACAGTGATTGGTACCCACGGTCATCTAGTTTCCTGTTCATCCAACACAACTACAAACTGCTCAGTGAAGTTGGATTGTGGACGACAGTACTCGGCAGTTGTGGTTGCTTCCAGTGAGACATGCAACAGCAGTACGGGAGCATCCGTAACTTTTGACTCAGGTAAATGACACATGCAGATGTCTGGGTTGCACTTTCACTGTTTTAAAGCTTAAAACCAACGATTGAATTACTAAATCAATCGTCCTCCACTCTTGTCCCTTCCCACAGCCTACTGTCTGCCTGACAGGGTGGAAGCAGACCTGGACTGCAATGTCAACTCCTTTGCGGTTGGGTGGAGGGCGAACATCGGCGACGTCGGCTCCTATACTGCGATCGCCATTGGCAGTGACGGCTCCCGTGCAACCTGTGACTCCCTTAACACAAACTGCGACATCCAGAACCTAAAATGTGGCTTCAACTACAGCATTGTGGTCACTACATCATCAGTCGACTGTGGCACCATCGAGGGATCCGACTACGCGATGCAGTCAGGTAGCAAAAGATCACGACTCTTAATCTTAGTAAAAACTCATATCTCCGCATCCTTTCTTATCACGACTCGCTATATTATTACACCCTAACCTCTCTTATTCATCCACCTCTTCACCCTTTCAGCCCCTTGTAAACCAGAAGGGGTGTTGGTGGATCTGCGGTGCAGCACTAACATGGCGTCGGTGACCTGGGGAAACTCGGGGCCAGACCAGACCCAGGTGGTGTCAGCTGTGGACAGCGGAGGAATGAACACCACCTGCAGCTCCAGCAGCTCCAACTGCACCTTCGACCAGCTGACCTGCGGGGAGAGCTACGTTATCAGTGTGGTCGGCCACACAGACACATGCAGCAGTGAACCAGCTGTTGCAGAAATGCTCAACGCAGGTATTTAGTAAATAATAATGTACAGCGAGCATTACATGGTCTACACACTAAAGCAGGACTGAAACCGTAGGAACATTGATTATTAAGAATTAATAAGAATAGCTGCTGTGCAAAAGGCCTACTGAACTTAAGTACAGTACATGTTCTTAGTTAGTTTCCACCACTCGTACTTAACAAAGCTGTAATATAAAAACAGGCAATATACTACAAGCTTGCTGGAATAATTGAAATCAAATGCTACAGAAGACTAAACTGAAAGTGACTCTTCCACATATCTACCTCTTTCTTCCCACCAGCTCCATGTGTTCCCACCCACCTCACGGCAGAAGTGGACTGCCAGACTGGTATCACCGTGGTCACATGGGACTCAGCACGTGGTGCCAAATCTTACACCGTCTATGCTCGGGGCGATCTCGGCCACAATGCTGAATGCAACAGCACTGACACCAACTGTAACTTCCCTAACCTGGCGTGTGGGCAGGACTATGCCATTACAGTGGTGGCTCGCCATGACTCCTGCATCAGTTTGGTCAGCGAGTCCATCAACGCCACCACAGGTAAAAGCAGATCAGCCGAGTATGAGTATGCAGATTTACAACCCCCTTGAACTATGCATCAGAAGCTACAGAATGCACTTGACATAGGGTGCGTTTCAATACCCATACCTTTTAGTATGCCTTGAAAAAGATTTAGTATGTCACAATACAAATGCAGTATGTCCTGCTGCATCCGGTTGCATTTTGCGGTACGCAAGCCAGCATGCTTTTCTGGCTATTCTAACCCACAATCCTATGCACAGCGGGGATACAGTACGTCACACGCTGAGCTGCCGAGAGCACAGATAGATGATTCAATGACGGAAGCTGCCTGCTATATGAACAAGAGGGTCAAAGTTCAAGGCGCAATGTATTGACGAAGTAGTATGTCCCAATACTGCATGCAACAATAAATACTTTGTAATGGCAGCTGCAATATGTTCTAAAAGTAAAAATATGTGATTTGGAAAGCAGCCTTATCTAAAAACCTGAGTGAACTTTGCAGCGCTGTGGAAGGAACCTTGATAAACCTGAAGCCGTTGAGTTGAGAGTTGGCATCACATTTCGTGGAAAGGGAAGTAGTCTATGAGCCATTTGTATTCTTGTTACTGTACGAGTGGTTTGTGTCATGACCCGGCTCAAAGGTTGTAACAAAAGGGAGACAAGACGAGCGATAAAAGTAATCAAATAGACATTTATTTAAGAACAAAGAATTACTCAAGACAAATAAGACAAATAAGCAGCTGTGTCATCCAGACAAGAGTCGGAGAGGAGAGAGGGGGGCCGATCCTTGTTGAGCTGTGGATTTATATATCCATCACTCCATCAGGCTCAGGTGTGGCTCATTAGCTGCTGATCAACATCCTGAAAGACAGAAGGCAGCAACCAGGACACAGACCCCTAGTGGGAGGGAGGGGTCGTCACATTTGGCACCACTTTATCCGATAATTTGTACTTTCTACAGCATACAAACACAATAGGTAGATATACACACTTTCATTGTATTGCTGTTTCATTGTTTTATATCTAATTACCCATAATAAGCTTTAGCAAACTTAAAACTTTAAGGGTTGTGCAAAGAGACACATTTGTCTTTATTGTTGTGTCCCATGGTCGCTACAATGTGTTAATAGAAGAGCAGTGTTTCATGGGAAGTGTCTTCTTGCGTGAAAAGTTCACAAAAACCCATTCAGAATCCAACTACAAATCAACAGAAGCAAATGCACTTGACAGACAGGTTTTTCCAAAAAATCATTAATTTACAGAAATTACAGTTTTAGTTCACACAGTACATACCCACATGACCCTCTCTCTATGTATTCACTTTTCCCTCTCTACATACCTCTCTGTCGAGGTCCTTGTCCCCACAGCGGTCTGCAGGCTACCCTGGACTGTGACACCAACACGGCTCTGGTGTCTTGGACGCCCGGCAGTGGCATCCGCTACTACAACGCCTCAGCAGTTGCTTTTAGCAATGTAGACATGCAGACCTGCTCCACCAATGGCTCCTCCTGCAACATCAGCTCTCTGCTCTGCGGAGAGAGCTACAGGGTGAACGTCAGTGGACAGGGACAGAACTGCCCCAGTCCGGCACAGAACTGGCACCGAATCAACACCGGTAACTTCTTATACTTCATAGAGTTTAACTGCTACTACTCTAAGTTTATATTTTCAACAATTTATCCATTGCTTTCAGCTAATTATTTAAACTCCATATCAACTACTTTTAGCTATGTATGCTATATTACCATATGACTTTTAGCATCCTTTTACTACTGTTTATCCTGATAAATAACTTATTATCTAATCTACACACACATATATGTATGTATGTATGTATATGTATGTATGTATGTATATGTATGTATGTATGTATGTATATATGTGTATATATGTATGTATGTATATATATGTGTATATGTATGTATGTATGTATGTATGTATATGTATGTATGTATGTATATATATGTATATATATGTATGTATGTATGTATATATATGTATATATATGTGTATATGTATGTATGTATGTATATATGTGTATATGTATGTATGTATGTATATATATGTGTATATGTATGTGTATATGTATATATATGTGTATATGTATGTATATATGTATATATATGT
>NW_022280052.1:395304-475085 GCF_004355925.1 Anarrhichthys ocellatus | reverse complement strand
TGTGTGTGTGCGTATATGTGTATATGTATATGTGTGTGTATGTATGTATGTATGTGTGTATGTATGTATGTATGTATGTATGTGTGTGTATACATGTGTATATGTATACATACATACACGTGTATATGTATACACATACATACACACATGTAGTGATGCATGATATAAATTATCTTTCATTCCCCCAGCTCCCTGTCCTCCAACCCAGCTGATGGTCGACTCTTCATGTGAATCAAACAACATCTCGGTGTCGTGGCAGGCCTCGCAGGGCTCCGCCTCCTACATGGCCGTGGCTAAGGATGCACAGGGCCGCCGGTGGTCCTGTAACACCAGCAGCACCACCTGCCAGATATCCGGTCTGCTCTGTGGACAGCAGTACCAGGTCTACGTTGCTGGTGTTGATGCCACGTGCATTGGTGCCATGAGTGATGTCAAAGTGATTCATACAGGTATTTAAACCAAAGTCATGTTTGGTTCGTCTTTGGTCACTTGAAACTCCATATTTACTATGTGAATTGTGACTGATTCAACATTTTATTTAGAATGATTTCACATTTTCAAGGTTTCAACATTTATTGTAGAGCCACTGAACTAAATCATCTCTCATCAGACCAGGATTATGTTTTTCTTTTTACAATTCCACCTCTATTTCTTCACTATTTTATGTTCTATTTTTATGCTGATTGTTAATTTGTTTAATTCAAATTGTCTGTTTCCTTACTCTCCATAGTTGCAAACCTCAAGAATATTTCAGGTTCATCCAAGCAGCTCAGAACCAATGACGAGCAGTTCAGTGTCTCCCTCAACCACACGCATACCTGAGGCGGGATCAAACCTGTGACCATACAGATGTGACAGATGTTTTGTCTTTCTCTGTTCAGCTCCGTGTGTGCCACAGGACATACAGAACGACCTCGACTGTGTGTCCGGTGTCCTTAACGTTACCTGGCAGTCGATGGGTGACGTTTCCCAGTTCCGTGTATCCGTGGTGAGCAGCAGCAACGGTGACGTCAGCATCTGCCAAACAAATAAGCTTCACTGCGTAGTACGCAACATGCAGTGTGGTCTGACCTACAATGTTACAGTGGTGGCCCAAGATGAGGCCTGCAACAGCTCCCATAGCCCCAAAAAGCAGGTTCTTGCAGGTGGGTAAAGCTGCTGGTGATTGTTACAGCACATTTGATTAGCTGTTTCTCCGTGCTATTTGAATGTTGCTACTGTGTGAAAATCTAGAATAATGCATTTTTCCATGTTTCTCGACCACGGTGCATTTTTGTATTTGTCCAATCAGTGAGTGATTCAAAAGACTAAAGGACATAAAAAAGCAAAACTTGTTGATTCATGATGCTTTTCAATTTCGAAAAAAGGTCTTTTTTTTTTTACTTCTATGAACTGTGTTCTTATTTTTTTTTAATTTTTTTTTTTTTTTTTTTAAGAAAAAAGTCCATTTTTTAAATGAGATGTTAATTTTTGTGTCTTTGTTCATCTTCTCCTCTTCCTCTCAGCTCCTTGTCCTCTCCCGACCTTCTTCCCCACTGTCAACTGTGCCACCGGTGTTGTATCTGTGACCTGGAACAGCAGTGTGGCGGGGGTCGTGTACGCGGTGTCTGCGGTTGACGCCACAGGTCGCCGACACAACTGCAGCGGCACAAACACCGGCTGTAATCTTACCATGCTGGAGTGCGGGACAAAGTACAACGTCACCATCACACCATCCAGAAACGGATGTGTGGGCAGAGACAGCCCAACAAAACTGATCAAGACAGGTAAGGATCAATATTTTAGCTTTGCTTGAATAAAGAGGCAGATGTAAACTAGTTATTTTTAGCTTATTTTGTCTTCTATTTTATTTACTCTTTTTAAATCATATTTGTGTCTTTGTTTCTTTTAAGAAAATGATTTTAGGATATGATAAAAATGACAACTCATTCTCTGACCTGTTCCTGGTTACCTCCAGTTCCCTGCGTACCTCGCCTGTCTGATGTGGAGATCGACTGCCTGGTAAACTCAGTCTGGGTGATGTACGAGGAGTCTGCAGAGGCTGAGGACTACGTCATCATGGTGGCGGACAGCCAGGGCGCCGTCCAGACATTTGCGTGTAACTCCACGTCAGACGGGATGTGCGCTCTGCCGCCGCTGATGTGCAGCCAAAACCTCACCTTCACCATGGCGGCCCACGACCAGCAGTGTCCCAGTGCACCAAGCAATGCTGTCACGACTGAGACTGGTAGATTGAAAATAAAATTAAACTATATACATAAATAAATATTTAAAACAGTATTTATAATTTAAAAACAAGAAGTCACTTTTAAAACATGTTTTATTACACAGAGCTATTGAGCTGTAACTGTTGGCTTTTGTTTTGTTTACGTTTTTTAATAATAGATTTAAAGGGTTTGCACTCAAACAGCTAGAAAGACAGCTAGGGAAAGAGGAGATGCAGAATCGGCTCTGTGATAAAATATGGCTGATTTGCTCTATTTGTATTTCTTTAAAACATGATGATTCAGATCTCCAGACCAAGTTTTTCAACTCGATGTCCATATCTGCCCAAGAGACCCTGAAATGAAAATGAAAGCACTAATTCAATTTTCTCCAAAGAAAAGCTAATGCCATTAGAATATCTTGAAAGATGCTACATTCAATAAAAATAGCTTTAGTGGTAGAAATGAAGATATTAGCTACTCTTGAGGGGCAATGGCTGGTCTGAAGAAATCACTAAATAAGATATTTTCAGTGAAGTTTTCAGTCTGTAAAAGCAGCTAAAATCTATTCTCTCAATCTAATGTAGCTCTGAGGGTTTTCAAGTGAAATGTGCTATTTTTTACACAGTAGTTAACACTTTTTAGAACAACTAGCCTCTAAAAACAGCAAAAGCAATTCCTGTACCATGGCTGTAAGGTGACGTACTGAGAATCTTGTTTTTGTAGTGCAAGTATAGATCCCAGGTTCATGCCGTACATTGGCAATAGTCAGGAGGTTGTTTTTAAATTGTACCTCACAGCGCTTCTCCTTCCACAGCTCCCTGTCCTCCTGAGAATGTAAACAATTCAGTGGGCTGCGACAATCGCACGATCAGCATCGCCTGGTCAGCCATTCCCGGTGCGGTAACGTACACGGCCACGCTGGAGCAGATAAGCGGAGGCAGATTCTGCTGCAGCACGTCGGACACCGGCTGTGACATCATCGATCTGCCGTGTGGGGAAATGTACATTTTGGTTGTCGTGGCCGAGGGACGAACGTGCAACAGCTCCCAGAGCGAAGGGGACATCACCAGGACAGGTGTGATATATATATATATATATATATATATATATATACTGTACATGCATACACGCATCATGGAAAGAATTCAGAGAATAAATAAATGTCTGTGTTGACCTCTCGCCCCTCAGTGCCATGCGTTCCTCAGAACCTCAAAGCCAGTCTGAGCTGCAGCGACAATGTGGCCTCCATGTCGTGGAACCGCAGCAGGGGAGGACAGTTTTACAGAGTGAGGGCTGTGGGCACCGATGGCCACGTGGACGAGTGCAGCTCCAACACGAACCAGTGTGATCTGACAGGTCTGCGCTGTGGACAGTATTACACAGCTACTGTGATGGCAGAGGACCAAGACTGCCAGAGCAAATGGAGCGACAGTGATACAATCAAGACTGGTACGTAAAGTCTTTCACACGGACGTTACCCAGAGCTGCATACAACAAATAACGTTTGTGCATTTGTTTCTTTTCATCTAGGGTAACCTGGTACAGCTCATGCTATTTATCTTTTTTTGGTTAAAAACACCAAGTACACAGTTAGAAGACTTAAAGCCCCACACCTAATCTTCCTTATCTCTTCTCACTAGTGCCGTGCACACCTGCAAACGTCTCCTCTGTGGTGGACTGTGAGGGCAATACTCTGACTACGTCCTGGTCTGAGAGCTCAGGAGCCGACTCCTACATCGCCACAGTGCAGGACAGCAACGGTCAGAGCACAACCTGCCAGGGCACGACCGAGGGCTCCTGCAATGTGACAGGACTCGGCTGCGGTCAGATCTACCACGTCTCCGTGGTGTCCTCGGATGGATACTGCAACAGCCCGTCGACTCCTGTGGTTGACGCACCTTCAGGTACAGAGAGTCAAGTGACAGACGCTTAAAGGAGAACTGGTCTGTCTTGACTTTCTCTTCTAGTTCTTTTTAGACATCAATGCGGTAACACATTTTAAGCAAACTAAAGTCAAGACTGTCATAACGGTTTTACCTGTCCTCTAAGTTCCCTGTGAGGCGAGACATGTTGAGGCAGTGATGGACTGCTATATGCAGATAGCCATGGTGGGGTGGTACCCAAGTGATGGGGCTTTGTCATACATGGTCACGGCCACCACGGCGTCGGGCCTCAGCGTCGCCTGTGAGGCCAACACCACCCACTGTGATCTGGAAGGGCTGCTTTGTGACCAGAGCTACTCCGTCTCGGTGAAAGCTGTGGGACAGACCTGCAGCAGCATCGCTCACATGACAGGACAGCTGCTCACTGGTGAGCCAAGGCACACGAGCTTAACAAAGCTGCATGCTTAGTCCCCTACCATTTAATAATGTTCTTAATTATTGTCACTTCACTCGGATGTTGGACCGTCACCGCGCAAAATGAGTCTTATTCTCGCTCATCAACGCTTTTCCTCTCCTCCAGGGCCGTGCATACCTGAGCACATCGTCCCCGTGTACACCCTGTACAGCCTGACCATCGGCCAGGTGCTGTGGGACGTGACCGCAGGTGCCGATTACTATACAGTTGAAGCGGTAACAGAGCAGGGCCTGACGGTCTCCTGCAACACCACTGAGACCTACTGTGTCTTGTACAACATGAGCTGTGGCCAGACGTACACAGTTAATGTCACTGCAAACAATCCTGTGTGTCAAGGCGTGTCCAACTCGACCGAATCGGCTGCAATTACGACAGGTGAGAAAATGCGCAGAACTTGATAGAAGATGCATCTTTGTACTTGCTAGGTTCTAAACAGTCAGTGGACTTTCTGTGATGTCAGCACGGTGATAGTGTTGATTCCTTTTTGAACGTTACTCATCAAGTAAAAATACAAAACCTTCCATTATTTCACCTTCTCAACTGTGAGGATTTGCTGTTTTATCTCTTGTCTTGTATGTCTTATAAACTAAATATCGATAAGTTTTGGAGTGTTGATCAGACAAAACAATTAAATTTATCAAAGAAATAATCAGCAGATTAATTGATAAGCAAAATAATAAATAGTTGCAGCCCTAGGACAGAGAACATGTATGTCATTTAGGCTTAACGTGACACTTTCAATATTTTCAGTATCTGTTGATGTAAATATTACAATTAAAAGTATTAAACATACGAAGATTCATAGATAAAGTAGCATATTGGTGTTTATAGATGAAACATATCATCTGTATGCTTCTTTTTCTGCCTTTAGAACCTTGCCCGCCCAACAACGTGCAGACCAATGTGCAGTGTCACAACAACATGGGCATCGTGTCGTGGGAGGCCAGTTTTGGTGCAGTGGGCTATAAGGCCGTACTCGCCGGGCGTGATGGCCACTCCCTGTCCTGTTACACCAACAACACTGTCTGTAACATAGAAGGCCTCCACTGTGGCATCGTCTACCACACAAACGTCTTCGCCATCGGAGAAAACCTCAACAGTACAGACTCCGATACTGTCCTTCTGGTCTCAGGTATGGCGTACTCATGGCTTCTGAGTATAATGTTTTAATGAGTTTAATGATATTCCACTGATGAACAGATGGCGGTAATGCTCCAAGAAATTTAGTAATGTGCTTGCAAGATGCAGCAAACAAGAATATAAACAATGAAGGTTTCAAATATTAAAAATTGGCTTCGCAAATGCACTCAACTGTGTGGCCTCAGGGATACACATAATGCTTTTTGGTGAGAAACAGTGAATGTAAACATAACTTTGTTTGTTGAAAGGAAAACTCCACAGGGTATCTTTTTAAAAATGATTACATCGTGTATGGATACGTCTACACCCCCCAAAAAATTAGGAAATAAACCTTAGAAGCAAAACACAGTATATTAAACAGCAGTGAGCAAAGAAAGCTAACGCCAGACAACTTGTGTTTAGCCTCTCTAGTGCCTTTGGCTTGCATTTAATATGAAGCAACTAATGATAATCGGTGCTTGTGTTTACATCAGCGTATAGTTTACAGCTAGTGGTATTTAATGTTGCCAACAAAACAACTTTCTTGGCAATTTTTAGACCTAGAGAGCCTGCAGCTTTAAAGTGTGATCAAGAAAAATGCATTGTATTGCCTCTATGTCTTTCCGTCCCTTTTGTCTCAAGCTCCCTGTGCAGCTGGAAAAGTGGCCGCGGATTTGGATTGCTACAACAACACGGCCGAGGTCTCATGGAGCCCAGCCAATGCAGGAAACTCGTACACGGTGACTGCAGTAGGAGAGGATGGCCACCGGGCTTCATGTGAGAGCGATGAGCAGCAGTGTGATTTGACTGAGCTGCAGTGTGGTCAGACGTATAACGTCAGTCTCGCAACCATCAGCGACCACTGCCAGACTGAGACACTCGCTAATGTCACCTTCGGCACACGTGAGTCGAGCAACATCTCATCACAGAGAAGTTGGGATTCGAGTGAATGGGAACCACTAAAACTTATCTCAACTCAACATGTTGTCCAGGTCCCTGTAAACCTCTGCGTGTTGGAGTGGACCTGCAGTGTGGGACGAGAACGGCCGACATGTACTGGGAGCAAAGAGAGGGAGTGGAGCTCTACATGGCCACTGCCACCTGCAGCATGGGAATGACTCTGCAGTGCAACTCCACCAACTCCACCTGCCAGTTCTCGAACTTGTACTGTGGGGAAACCTACGACTTCTCTGTAACTGCATTCAGTGGCATGTGCTACAGTGAAAACAGCAGCACTGTGGAGGTTCAGACAGGTAGCGCTCATTGTCAACTAATTAACTAGTTAGGTGATTGATTGATTGATGGATTGATTGGGCTTTTAGCTTCTGGAAGAAATTACTAATTCAAAAGAAATTGTTATTTGGAGCCCGACACTGTAGCGGTATTGGAACACGTGCGTCAGAAGTGGGACCAGCAAAGATCACATCTGAACTAAAATAAATTTCCACTAAGGACATTGTCTCCTTTTCCAGAGCCCTGCCAGCCAACTGGCCTCACAATCAGTGGGTCGTGTGACAATGAGACCGTAGTGTTGGATTGGTCGGCAGCTGAAGGGGCATCAGTCTACGTGGTGTCGGCCACGGGAGACCTGGGATATGTCACGTCTTTCCAAACCGAGGAGACGAGAGTGGAGGCTGAGCTGCTCTGCGGACAGCTGTTTACCTTCACTGTGAAAGCTCAGGATGATCGATGTGACAGCGCTGTGAGCATGCCTGAATCATTCAAGACAGGTATGTGTTTCTATTTATAGTTCTGCCTTGTGTGGTGCACAGAATAATAAGTTTATCATGATGCCACAATTCACCCTCACCTCAGGTCCCTGCGTGCCCGAGCATGTGCAGAGCTTCGTACAGTGTGAGAACAGTCTGGCCTCAGTCAGCTGGGCCATGAGCGACGGGGCGGAGTCCTACTTGGCCATCGCAATGGGACAGGACAGCCACACCCACGTGTGCACCACAAACGCCACCAGCTGCACCTGGGACGACCTGCACTGTGGCGAGCAGTACACCGTTCACGTCATTGCCAACGACTACCTGTGCAGCAGCATGCCGAGCAACAGCACGTCCATAAGAATGGGTAAACATGCTTCTGTACTGTGCACAGCGAGAAGTCTCACTACCTTTGAACGTCGTGTCAAAACCAGGAAGTTACGAGGGGGAAATTTATAGGGCACACATGAAAATGAATAAAAAAAAGTAAGGAATAGAAAAAGAAACCTGAACGTAGGAAATGAAAGGTTAGAGAAGTCCAACAAGAATTGAGGAATAAATCTGGCACGTTCCCCAGTCTCAGTAATCAGAATTAATCAGTTTCTCTATGTTTGATATGATTGTAAAATGTATTATCTGTAGGTTTTGAACTGTTTGTAAGACAAAACAAGACGTATGATGACATCACCTAAGAAAATGATAAGCAGAATAATCGAGAATTATTCACAACTAAAGGTTTGTCTTCTGTTTTTAGCACCCTGTATCCCTGAGAACTTGAATTCATCTCTGAACTGCACTACGAAGGTGAATATTTGACTTTTACAAAATGTTCCTCCTCAGGAATTATTAAACTATTGCATCTTTCTGCTCTGTGAGGCGCTTTTGTTTTGATAGAGGCTTTTTAACAAACTCAACATAAAACCATATTGTAATCTGTTTCTAAGGTGGGATCGCTGACCTGGAATGCCAGTGACGCTGCTGAGTTTTACATTGTGGCCGCAGAGACCAACAGCGGTCACAAAGTGCAGCTCAGCACCAACGACACCTGGACCTTCATCTCCGAGTTCCTCTGTGGCCAGAAGTACCTCCTGTCTGTTCAGGCGGTGGACTCTGTGTGCACAAGCATCCCCAGTCAGCCATTAATGCTCCAGTCAGGTAGATTACTATTTTAATTATTTATTGTTTTCTTTTAAACTTGTTCTTTTAAACCACTAAATTTGGGGGATATTTTACTGGGAAACTGTAGTTGACAACAATGAATTTACATTTTTGTATATATATATACACATTATTCATAAATCACAAAATCACAAATTTGTCACAGAGGGATTTGAAATCAGTACAACCTACAACACCCTCTATTTTTCAGGGAGAACATCAAAAAAAAAATAAACTCTGCAGCACTGATGTTTAACTGTAGTTCCATAAACGAGGGCTCTTTTGCTTATTCCAAAGTCAGCTCTCACTAACTGTCTATTCTCCCTTCCCCCAGAGCCCTGCCCGCCCACCGGCGTCACCAGCTACATGAACTGCATCGCTAACATTGCGGTAGTCTCGTGGACCGGATCGGCTGGGGCCGAGTTCTACACCGCCACGGTGACGCAAGAAGACGGCCAATCGCGAAGCTGCTGGTCTGACAGCACACAGTGTGGGATGCCCGGCGTCCAATGTGGACAAAACTACACTGTGACGGTCGTCGCCTCAAAGGAGAAGTGCGACTCTGACCCCAGTGAGGCTGACACGCTGCAGTCAGGTGAGACTATTTTATCCTCTAAATGTTTTTGATCCATTTTCTGGTGTGTAAATACATTTGGTCAAGGTTCTAAGGGAAGAAAATGTATATAAAATGTGATATCCAATTGTTGCCTTAACTGGGTTTGTTTTTATGCTCACTTCACTTGATGACAATCTCCTCCTCCTGCCTTTCTCCAGAGCCTTGTGTTCCTACAGATGTGGACGTGACGATAGACTGCTCTACAGATCAGGTTCTCGTGTCCTGGAGTGCCAGCGCGGGGGCTTTGTCCTACAAAGTGACGGCTCAGAGCACACAGGGAGCCATGTCCTCCTGCGAGACGACAAACCTAATGTGCACCCTGACTAACCTGACCTGCGGCCAGGTCTTCTCTGTCCAGGTGGTGGCGCAGGATGATATCTGCTCAAGTTTACCAAGCCCAGCTACAACGTTCAAATCAGGTAGAACAACTGGATGGACATGAATCGCCTTTGGATGTTTACATGTGAACGTGTGTCACTGACTTGTTGCTGTTAACGTGTACAAGCGTTACTCCAGTCCTCCCTTTCTTCCCTCCCCTCTCTCAGTTCCCTGCACACCTAACATTGGCTCTGTGGTTCTCGACTGCTTCACCGACTCTGCCCTCTTGGACTGGGCCTATGCCGAGGGCGCCCTGAACTACACCGCAACAGCTCGGTCCTCTAGCGGCCGTGTGTCCACCTGCACAACCAACTTCACCAACTGCGAGCTGGAAGACCTGCAGTGTGGTCAGACCTATAACGTGTTCACTGTGGCCTCAAATGAGCAGTGCAGCAGCCTGCCAAGCACCCAGCTGCAGGTGGAATCAGGTGAGCTCTAAGAAAAGAAAAGAAAAGAAAGAAAAGCATCTACACTCAGTAAATTTAAATTAGAGTTATGGGGGTAAGGATTTTAAATACAGTTTTTGGGGAATTTAACACCAAATGAAATCTAGTTTATCTGATCTGTAGTGGCATCATTATTTTTTTTTGGTTACAGGTGCAAAGTAGCTACGGGTCATTATTTTCCACTTCGAATTTCCACCCAAAATTTGTACAAATATTAAAACAGTGATAAAAAATAAACACAATTGGTGAAAATCTGATTTGTAAAAATGCCTAGCATACACATGCAAACGTCAGACCGTAACAGACCCCCATTTGTTAAGATTATACTTCAGGGACCTCCATCTGATTTTGAAAGATGTTTGTTGTTAGATATGATTAAGACCAGAATTCTACAGTTGAGGAGGTAAACATGGAGGAAGTAAAACCTATGATTGGGCTCACTTCTTTTTTTCTCACTTTCCTCTTCCAGTGCCTTGTCCTCCAGGAAATGTTGTTCCTGTAGTGAACTGCTCCACTAACACGGCCCGCGTGGAGTGGCAGGCCGGCAGAGGGGCCGATTCCTATGTTGTCCAAGCCTTTGGCGTGGAAGAAGATGAATCTCACTGCGAGACGGACTCACTGTCCTGCGTCCTCACAGACCTCATGTGTGGCTCCACCTACAACATCAGCGTGATTGCCGTCAACAGCGTGTGCAATGTGTCGCAGAGTAACATGATGCAGCTGCAAGCAGGTGAGAATGATCACAGAGAATTAACATGCTCAGGCCTTGCCAGCATGACAGATGGTATTCATTACAGATTGGGCTAATTTAATTATGTCAACTGTGATTTTTCTAGTAATATTTGGACATTTTTGTGGATATATCGTGATGTTTCTGTTATGAAAATTATGCATGTATGTACTCTTCATGATTTTACGTACTACTAAACAATACAATATTTCCACAAACCTAATTTAGGCAAAATAGTGTTGGGTTTTCTATGATATTGCTAATATTGGCTAGTTATTGGACCTATATTGATCCTGAATCATGATTCTGTCTGTGCCTTTGCAGTGCCCTGTGTGCCACAGCAGGTGGAGGCCCGGGTAGTTTGTGAGTCTGGCGCTGTGGCGGTCTCCTGGGAGCCCAGCAAAGGGGCCTCGTCTTACACCACAGTGGCCCAGGGCAGCGGCGGCTACGCGTCTATGTGCAACAGCAACGAGACGACGTGCCTGTTCGATGACTTGCTGTGCGGCCTCAACTACTCCATCACCGTTAGTGCTTCAGATGAGACGTGTAGCAGCGCTGGAAGCTCTGCTGTGGAGCTCAACACAGGTAGACTCACTTGTAAGGCATATTGAATGTCATATTTAAAGCTCTATTTATACCTGTCTTCATCCATACCTGTCTGTCTGTCGGTCTGTAGTGCCGTGCACACCACAGAAAGTAACAGCAGAGATGGTATGCAGTAATGACACAGGAGTTGTGTCGTGGGAAGAGGAGGAGGGCGTGTCCTCCTACATGTTGCGAGCTCTTGGGCCTGATGGTCACAAGATTCAGTGCAACAGCACCGCGACCAGTTGCCAGCTACCCAACATGCATTGCGGCCAGCTCTACAACCTGACACTGACAGCTAAGGATGGACAATGTGACAACAGCCACGCCTACCTCAACCTGCAGTCAGGTACGTTTTTCAGTATGTCGGGTGTCATTTTCCATGAGTTCAATGCTCCGGTTTGAGTGACAGTTGATAATCTAATAAGACTTTTCTGGGATAATTTTGCTGTTAGAAGTTAAGGAATGCCACATTAAACATCTGGAAAGGGCAGCCTAAATGGTTAGGATTTCCATCGACGGGTCCATTTGGATCAGGTTCCAGGTTGGTAGAGCAGCCAAATATTCTGAGTTCTGAGTCTTTTTATTTTAACGTCAAACATAAACAAAAGATAAAAAAGGGGAAATTAAAATGCCATATGTGGGCACCACAGTAACCACTGGCATTGTCAAAAAGCTGAAATGGAACTAAATGTCAGAGACATTAAGGGTTTAAGTTTAATCGCATTTTTTTCCTCAGTCCTGTATTGCATTTACTTAATGTCGTATCCTTTCAAAATCCCTTATTAAATGAATTTAGATTTCATTTTCAACAAATTGTCATTAATAACTTACAGCATATAATGCATATTACCTAATAAAAAAGAAGAGATAAAACTTATATTTTCCTATACAATACAGAGGCACACTGCAAGTACATCAATTCAATTTATATGAATAGCTCTGTATTGCATTAAAAAAAAAAATCACCTGCATCCAAGCTGTTTTTTTTAAAAACACAATCAAAGTATAAAATAACAAACCCGCTCTGTAATCTTTTTGGCCTTGTCGCCGTCCCGAGGGAATGTCTCTCTTTCTTTAAGTGCTCTCCAGTGTTTGTTGCGTTGCTGTGTATGAAAGCTTGGAGTGAAAACACCTCTGTGACAGCTGACAAACAAATGAACCATCGGATTGGGCTTAACATAGCTCAATATAGCCAAAACTGATGGAGACATCCCTACTTGCCGATATGTGAACTTTCTGATCTAAGCCACAGGAACTATATTGTCTCAATGCTTGCCCGTCCTCTTTCTCTCTCCTAGTGCCATGCAGGCCAACCAACGTCAAGGCTTCCCTCCGGTGCCACTCAAACTCTGCCGCCGTGACATGGGAGCGAGCGAGCGGAGCGCTCTCCTATCGTGCGGTGGGTGTTACAGCAGATGGAAGCCACACGACTGAATGTAACAACACCATGACCCACTGTGATCTGAGCGACCTGCAGTGTGGAAAGACCTACCATGTGAGCGTGTTCGGCCAGGATGAGTCCTGTTCCAGTGTGGAGAGTGACACAGCATACGTGCGGACAGGTACTGTAAACATAGGGGGGGGGGATTATGACAGTATTATTTATTATTATGGTGGTGGGGGGAGTTGCCGGGTCCAAAAGTACTTTACGCCTCAACTTATAATAGTAGTTGAACAATATTACATCAACCTGCCCTCTTTGCTTCGTCTGTCCCCCCTCAGCCCCCTGTGCACCCCAGGATGTGGCTATTGCTGCACAGTGTGATGATGGCGCCATGGCCGTGTCCTGGTCCCCCAACCCAGATGCCCAGTACTTCCATGTGGCGGCAGTAAGCAACACCAGGGCGAGACTGTACTGTAACTCCAGCGGCGCTGTATGCACCATCAGCGATCTACCGTGTGGACAGCACTATAACTTTACTGTGCTGTCTGTGAGAGATGGCTGTGAGAGTATGCCCAGCGCTGTGGTCGAGACTTCCACAGGTATACTTCAATACTTCAATATCCATTCGTTCAAATGCTTAATTGACGCAGGTTCCAGATGCTCCACAAGGATCCGTCCAGTTCTAAATGTAACAACCTGTGTCACCTGTCGGTAAAGAAAAGAAATAGCTGGTACAAATTTAACGCTCGCATCAACTGCAGGCAACGAGTGCTTCAACAGCAGTTTTTAATATAGTGTGTTTGTGAGTTTATCTGCTGCTGTTGCCATGCGTGTCCGACATAATGTAACTCCTACCATCCCTGTGCTTCTGGAGAACATCTTCAAACGGAGGACAAAATTAAGATATCAATTTCTGAACTCCATCCACAGCTCCATGTGTGCCCAGGAATGCTCGGGGCAATCTGGACTGCGTGTCAAACGATGCCTGGGTGACGTGGGACGTCTCAGAAGGAGCCCTCAGCTACTACGTGATGGCCCAAGAGGTCGGAGGTCACAACATCAGCGGCACATCCGCCTCCTCTCCCTATACTATCCCAGATCTGAAATGCGGGACCCTTTACACCTTCTATGTCACTGCTGTCAACAAACACTGCCGCAGTAATCACAGCACCTTTGAGCTTGAGACAGGTATTTAAAAATAATATCTACTCTCAGTACACCAATTTTGAAGTGAAGTGCTGAAATGTTGTCTATGAAAGGTTACTAGGAAAATTATCTAAATGAAACGCTATGACGTTCTTGTCTGGCACAAAAGTGCTGTTACGCCGCCATCTATGAGTTAGTGGTTCCAAACATTTTCGGCTTGTGACCTCTTAAAATGAACACTTGTTCATCAAACAGTGAGTTTTCTTTCCATTTGATTGCTACTGGTAAAACTATTTGATGTAAGAAGCAAAGCTTTGAGTTATAACTACATTGTTTTTCTCAATTGTTGTAGCAAAACAATGTTTTCTTCTTCTTTTCCATCGCAGATAATCATCAATTGTGACCCCTTAAATTCATCTTGTGATCCATTTGGAGGGGTCCTGATCCTTAGGTTGGGCACAGAGTTACAACTAGGTTATTCATCAGCAAAACAGGATTTACTCTGCTTCTATTTTGAGCTATAGTTAAAAAACTGCGTACAGTTTAATTTTAGAACCACAAAGTTGTAAGAGCAGACTTCTAACGCTCCCTCCCCAGAGTCATGGGTTTTCAAACAAATGCCATAGTGTCTGATCTGAGTGTTTTTTAAAGGGTTTGATTATATAAAGCACCAATGAAGTCGTTTGACAAGACGGGTTCTCTGAAAGATTAAGTAGAACAAGAAATGAGCATAAAATGCTTGTGTTTTCCTAAATATACTAGCTTTTTAATTTCATACTAGTAGTGTTTTCTGAAGCGATTGCTCTCTTCCTGTCTTGTTCTGTAGGTCCTTGCGCTCTAACAGCCATTACTGTAGTGACACAATGCGACAGCGACACCATCCTGGTTGAATGGGAGATGACGGAGAACACACCGCTCTACGTGGTGACCGCTGAGGGCCACGACCAAACCTTCGTTTCCTGTAACGGCTCCTCCCACTCGTGTGTGCTCCCGGATATCAGCTGTGGCATGCATTACAGCATCATAGTATCAACCTCTTCTGATAAGTGCAGCAGCCTCAGAAGCCCACCAAAGAAGATCACAACAGGTCGTTTTCAGCACACCAGTATTGTCCGGTTCACTGGAACAGATTCATGTATTCATTACTATACAAACTGTATAAATATACAAACAAACAAACATATTCAAGGTTATGTTGTTCTCTCTAGCGCCCTGTGTCCCAGACAATGTGACAGTGGCAGCATCCTGTGAGGAGAATGGAGCCGCAGTGACGTGGGGACACTCCCCTGTGGCTACATCCTACCTACTGACAGCCACAGGGCGGGATGGACATGAAGCGAGCTGCAACACCTCTGTGAACAACTGCACCTTGGCTGATCTGCACTGCGGACAGACGTATAACTTAAGCATCACCGCCAGTGGAGACAACTGCACCAGCAAGCCCAGAACTTCATCCTTCAGAACAGGTATGTATAGAAGATACAAATAATCAAAAAAATATTCAAATTGTTGCTTTCAGCCCTAAATAAAGTCATATTTTCAGACCAGAATAGGAAGCTAGCGTATTGGAGCTGTGAGCTCTCGTGCAAAGACTATTTTTTCTTTTCATGCTATAGTTTATTAAAAATCAATTTCTGGTGTTGAAAAAGTAGCTTTTCCAATTCTTCTAATATGCACAATCTAGCTGCTACTTTCTAAATTTGGTTTCTACATTACCTTATTATTTGCCTCCTGCTTGAATCTCTCGAGTTATCTTCTCTCTGTCGTTGCAGTGCCCTGTCAGCCCTCTGGTCTCGCTGTGGATATCGATTGTGAGACCAACTCTGCCGTCCTGTCTTGGGGTGCCAGTGAGGGCGCTGTGGAGTATTTTGGCTGTGCCCAACCTATGGATGGAGACGCGCTCTACTGTGACAGCACGGTCGCCTTCTGCACAATCGACGGCCTGGGATGTGGTGACGTTTACAATTTCTCTGTTGAAGCCTCAAACGGCGTCTGCAACAGCTCGTTTAGTGCACCTCTGCGGGCGGGAGCAGGTAATTATTTTAAACTAAAAGATATAACTATTGCAGTTCACCATAAATATCAATGCTCCAATTAGTTAATTGAGCACAAATTCATTTTTACATAGAGAATAAAATATGGAGAAAAAGTGTTACCTCTAGTCCTATGTATTTGCAAGAATTATATTTATTTTCCTGAAAAACGTCCTTTGTTTGTTAAATATAGTACGTAGATATTAAAAATCTTTCGTCTTTCTCAGGTAACATACAATAACAACCAATCAATAAACTGATGTTATGTCTTTCCCATTTGCTTTAATACTTGCAATGTAGTACAGTTAGTCAAGTGGTAAAGATATTGTAAAAATCTGTATATCCTACCAAAAAGTCCAGAGGGGATGTTTTTTTATTCTTTAAAATGTGTTTTTAAAGGACTGACTGTTACAATTCCATGAGTAAAATACTAATTTAATCTCTAATCCCTTTCCTCCTCAGCCCCATGCGCTCCGACTGCTCTGAATGTCCGAATGCAAAGAATAGGCAAAGCTCACTGGGCCATGACATCATGGGACAATGTCAATTGTTCTGATGAGTACCTTATGGAGGTAACCGGTCCAATCCAAAACAACCCACAGACCCTGATGCAGGTCTCTTCTTACTGGTTGCCAAGGACATACTTTGAGTTCCCAATACCTTGCAGCACGCCGTATAACTTCACCGTACGCTCCAGAAACTCAGGCGGGGCCAGCGAGCCATCCAGTGCCTTTACTGGAGTCTCAGGTAGGTTTACACTGCACCAATAAATATGTATGTGTCCTTATTTTGCTTTCAACTACATGTGTTGTACATGTGTTGTAAACCATGTATTTAAGGTTTATAAATGTGAAATAGGGGGACTTAAGAATAGAGCTAAACTATGTGACTAGCAATATTAGAGGGAATGACCATTTTTACAACATTCTTATTTCTGTAGTGAAAGTAAATGATTATGGTGTGACAATATTTAGGATAAAACACTATTTTGACACAGATTTTGCCTGTAATAAATATTCTTTTATTTGAAGATTGGAGTAGGCCATATTGCGATTTTGATAAAATTTCGATTACTTGTCCAACCTAAAAATGATGATGCATGTTTTAAATACAACATCCCCCAGTCCTTCTGTTAACTGCATTCTCACTGTTTTCTTTCCCAGTCCCCTGTGCTCCCCAGAATGTGAGATACACTGGTGGCAGAGCGTCTGCTGTGCTGTCCTGGGATGCATCGGTGCTTGCCACACGGTACACTGTCCACAGTGTGTCGGGGGCCGCCCGTGTCGAGCTTTGCAACACCACCGGACTCTCCTGCCAGCTGGCCAACTTTGATCCAAACACCACTGAAGTGACAGCCAGCAATGCGGCGGGAGAAAGCATCCCTACCCGAGATATTACAGGTCAGACGTACGGTGAAAACATCGACAGCGCAATCACTATTCCCTCTATATTGCCACTTTAAAATCCAGTTTCTGACATTTGTCACCATTATTTCTCACCTTCCTCAGGTCCAGTAGCTCGCAGAAGAAGAAATGCCCATTTAGATAACAGTAAGTGTTGTGTTATTACATCACCTAGAGATGCATAGTAATGAATCTGAAATCATCATAGGCCCGTACATTGTGTTAATTTCTCACCCGTCTCTCTCTCTCTCTCTCTCAGATCTTGAACTCCCAAAAGTGCTGAATGTAACAGTAAGTGGAGTTTCCTTGTATGTGAAGTGGATGACGGTAGAGAATGCGGCCGAGTACACAGTCGAAATTGTGGAGAAGCAGCAGACCAATCGGCCACCGAGAAGGAGAACCGTGGAAGGTAATATTTACATCGAGACTGACCTCAAGCCGTGGACCACCTACTGCATCAGGATGGCAGCCAAAAACGCCATCGACCAAAGCAACTACACCAAGCCAGTGTGTAGAACCACCGGTGCCTCCTCACGAAGCACCACAGATACACTTAAATAGACACTGGACTCAGCAGAACCACCACCATATCTTTGTGTTCTTCTCTCTGTAGCATCCATAACACGATTGTTAACTGTTCAATCTCTAAGAATTTTAGAAGGAAACGTGTAAAAATAAAGTAATTACAACTACAAAGCCACAACGTTCTTCTGTTTGGGGTACTTCTTGCATGTCACAGATAAATTATGATCGAACCTGAGGAGAACCTTTTAGATTTGAATGCTTATGAATCTTTGTTAGCAATAGCGTATATGTATACATTTTAATAATTATGGCTGGTATCATAGCAGCATTATGACATTAATGCCGTCTAACAAAGTATTGCTGAAATTCTATTCATCAAAAATGGTTTTATTTTCAAGAAGGTTATTAAACTCTGGATGATCGTAGTGTAAACATAAGCTGATATATTTTCAAGCAATATTTTTGAAACCATGCAGTATATTTTCTAAATGATGTACTATGTGACTTCTCATTTTGTGAACACTTTGACAGATTGCTTTTAACAATCACAGAAATGAGAGAATAAAAAACATATCTTTGAAACATTAAAACATCCCTCTGTATGAAGATTGGTGTTGAAAACGTTTTGTTACTTTAATGTTGGTATTCACTCCGTTTGGCCATTTAATCGATTCATACCTCATGATGTAGTTTGTTTGTTTTTTCTATTCTTTCTTTGCAATGTCAAGGCTTCACCTGAACCTCAATTTTATAGGAGACTGTTAAGTTTTAAAGAACTATAATGTTAAACCCTCTGACAGGATACCTTAAGGAAATAAGTCAATAGCTTTTCTAAACTAAGGGTGTTAAAACTCCACTGGCAAAGGTAGCCTCAAAAACAACGTGCTTTACTTACAGATGTATTTTCTTTCACCGCAAAAATAAACATTTAGTAAGTCACAACATTGTACTTTCACTGTGTTCAAATTGACTTCACCGTCAAGATTAGACAGAAAAAGGTATATATCAGAGGATTAAAACTAAAGAAGGGCCAAAGTTCAATCAATGGGTGAAACACCCCCTGTGGTGTCCTGTGCTGCAGGAGAAGGAATGTAGTATGGACGGAGACAAAGAGGCCCCGCCACCTCAAACACTACCATATAGAGTAAACTATGATAAAAGTAAAGGGGGGCAAAAAAGGTCAGAAGTAAGTCTACTGTATGAAATGTAATTTATGACAACTAAACACATTTTTGATTGCTGTATTGAGACAAATGGTGCAAAAGGTCACAATAGCGGTCCACTGATTTGAGCACAATCCTACCAAGAGGTAAGAGAGAGCACATGTGATCTTACCCAGAAACCCTCAGGACTGCAGGGTGATGGTTGCAGCTGGCGTCACTCCAACGCCCAATCAGACACAGCTAGGGAGAGGAGGATGAGATCGTGGGGGTGTGGAGCTGTCTGGAGGGGGAGATGACGATTAGACCCTCATATTCAGAGCAAATGAGTTTAGATCACAGCAAAAATAATTTGAGGATACCGACAGAATATGGAAATGTTTACTTTGCCATGAATTCAACTCGTACACACGATTAGCTGTCTTATTTCAAGAAAAGTGTCTGAAGTGGGAGATGGGAGACGTCGACAGTGAGCAGAGTGTAACAGCAGTGTTATGATGAGCACAGCCTGGGGTGTAACAGATGTTGACCTGAAGGAGGTGTTGAGGGAAGCGAGACAGAGCTCAGCTGCTCCCAATGTCTCCACCACCATCAGAGACAGTGATTGAGGATCTGAACAGAAAAACAAAACTGTCTGCCACAACGATGTGGCTGGATACACTTAGATTTAAGCTTCTCTGACCAGTATTGGTACATAAACAATGGATCAAATGACTATGTGTCATGTGAACGGACGGGTCTTCTAATGCATTGTTTTGATGTCACAGCCCACAACCTCACTGTTGTCTCATGAGCGTTGCTAAACACTAACATATTCACAATGAACATTAACCCTGATGTTTATATCACCACGTTAACCATGTTCACTATCTCAGTGACGTTCTGAGCACAAAGCTCTAGAGCTGATATGATTAGTCACTTCATAATTGACCATTGGTGCTGGGATTATCTGTAATTATTTAAGCATAAATGTCATGGTGAACATTTCTTGTCTTTGTGCTGTGTGATGACAAACTGGAGATATTTTTTCTGCCTGTTCATAAGACAAAACAGGGCCTCGAATGATCAGTTTGGGTTTTAGGAGATTATGGGTTTTGTTTTTTATTTTAATAGATTACTCAAGAAAATAAATAGTTTTTGACTTAAAGAAAATGGTTTTAAATGCACAAATCTATCTGGATTTTGCAGACACAGCCCTTGTTTAAAAAAAAAAGGATTATCATTAAAATTTAAAAAAAGTCCCGCGTGCACACTCATAACAGCGCCTTCTGGTGTCCGGTGGGGCTACTGACGTAACGGTTAACCTGAGCTGAATATCGTCAACATGGATATAACGTTCAGTCCGGCGCTGCACAGGCAGAGACATCAATTCGTCATCGATTTTATCAAGAAGAATAAACCCAAAAAGGTAACGTTAGTGTCTCAATGAGACACACACTTTACACTTTAGCTTAAAGCAAACGTTTGTTTGTGTAACGTTTGCTAACGATAATTCAAAAGCTAACGTAACTCTAGCTAACTTATTTACCGAACCAATAACGTCATAGAGCTAACTATAGCTAACTTTAGCTTCAGTCGCAAAACCTAAATCAGGTTTTTGCATTAAATGTTTAACATTGTAAAGTAACAAATTCCAAACTATCCTTGTTAATTGGAAACAGGTTTGTTAACTAACTGAACCACAGTAGCTGCTAGCTAACCTCTTCATGATCTAACGTTAATTAACTATTATCGTTAAGCGTGCGTTGGAAAGTGCACTTGTGTTTTGATTCTGACGTTTACGGTAAATGAATGGAGGCCATGCGACGGATTGGCGAAGTAAGCGCAAAGACACGCGTGTGACAACTAACGGTATTTCCGGTTTTCAAAGTAAAGTGTTCACGCAGTATACAAAATACATACAGTATATGTAAATAAGATCAGTTGGATAATATCACAGGATTTATAAAGCATATTACCTGAACCCCTTATCAAATCCTACTAAGTTGTGATGGAAATTACTTATGACTTACTTACAAAATTGCTTAATCAAGCATTTTGATATAGATATGGTGAATAGTCAAAGTTAAAGTATTTCATTATGTACTTTGAAAGGCCTTCCTTTCTGTAAAAACACATTGCTCCATCATTTCTGACAATTTAATAAATTTGAGTTCACGACATCTTTGACTACAGAGCATTGGAGTTCACATGTTTTTTTCAGGGCCGATACCGATATAAATTATTGCTAATCACAGAGACAGATGGGCCGATATTTACATCTGCAGAACAAATTTATTGCATTTTCAGCAATATCTGCTGGTTCGACACAGCTCCAGTATGCGTTCCCCTGTCTCTCTGTGGCATAGATTCAGTGATGATCGGCTGTTACTCCTGATGTACAACATCCTTACTCCCTGATCCCTGTTTAGGGAATGTTGGTCTAATGGAACTTCCCTCGACAAAAATGCTCTATTCTGACGATGATTTTGCTTTTTATTGGTTTAAAAGTAGCTTGTAAACTGGCTACTTGTGAATCAATCCGGTCGTACATGTCGGCTCTCAACTCCAACTCCAGTTTCGCATCTCAAGTTGCTAACCGGCCTGTAAACGACGAGCAGCGCACATAAAGTGGGCCTTTTCAAAGCATGTACCGTAAAGTTCAGTCAGGATGCACCGATACCGATGTCAGGCTGATATCAACTCAAATAGCTTAATCGAATATCGGTGACAATGAATCTGATACATTTAATTTTATTTATTTAATTATATACACAATATACCGGAATTTAATAATATATTTTTTGATCCATGTGTAGCCGGGAGTTACTCAGCGTACATCATTACTTCTCTCTTCTCCTCAGGTGGTGGACTTGGGCTGCAGCGAGTGCAGCCTTCTCAAACAACTGAAGTTTCACTGTGAAATCGAACTGCTGGCCGGAGTGGACATCGACGGTGCCAAAGTGAAAAAGAAAATGTACGTATGTTTGTAAAAATCAAAGGAGTGAGTGAATACTTCATCATACAGGGCTGGGCTCATGGTTGATATCACAGAGAGTTTGATGGCAGGTGAATACAGAGTCGAAACAATCAACCGAGTTCATCAACAGAAACATAATCGGCAACTCTGTTGGTGATCAATATATTGTGCCAGTTGTTTGATCGGGTAAAAATTGCAAATATTTCCGCTGGTTGTAGCTTTATAAACGTGAATTTAGAAGAACAAACAAAATTGTCTTTTGACTGTGTGCACTGTGCTTGTATGTTCCTTCAGGCATGGATTAGCTCCGATGTCAACGGACTACCTGCAACCTCGTAATGATCAGCTGCTCGTTGAGATGTACCAGGGCTCAGTCACACAAAGGGACGCCCGCCTCAGAGGGTTTGACCTGGCGACCAGTATAGAGCTGTAAGAGGCTGATTATTGCCTCTTTCTTTTGTTTATCAGGGCAGGTTCTCTCTATCGGTTTGGTTTTTCATCTTTCTGTCCCTCTGTGCCATTCATCCTCATCACGCTCCCCTGGCTTTCTGCAGCATAGAGCACCTCACTCTTGCTGACGTGGAGCGCTTCTCTGAGGTGGTCTTCGGTTACATGTCTCCAGCGGCAGTTATCGTCAGCACCCCAAACTACGAGTTCAACCCGCTGTTCCCTCGACTTACGGGTTTTAGGCACAGCGACCACAAGTTTGAGTGGACCAGAGCCGAGTTCAAGTCCTGGTATGCTTGCTGACGATGCATATGACAGAGAATGTCAATGGATAAATCCACCCTAAAATACATCAGCACTTTATGAAGATTTAAACTGAACTTTGTTGACGTTGCATCCCTCCTCAGGGCTCTGAAGGTGTGCGTGGATCACGGTTATGAGGTGGAGTTCACCGGCGTTGGACGGGCACCTCCGGGCCAGCAGGAGAGAGTCGGCTTCTGCTCCCAGATCGGTGTGTTTCACCGGCTCGGGGGAAGAGAGGTCTGCAACGTGTTTTGTGATGATGCTGACAATGCGCTTTCATACACACTGGTGAGAGAC
The DNA here is from genome assembly GCF_004355925.1 of Anarrhichthys ocellatus. Classification (NCBI taxonomy): domain Eukaryota; kingdom Metazoa; phylum Chordata; class Actinopteri; order Perciformes; family Anarhichadidae; genus Anarrhichthys; species Anarrhichthys ocellatus. Next base: position 452,119 of record NW_022280052.1, on the reverse strand, counting down.
CTTGTTTATAGACCAGTGACTTCTGAGTCTTCAGAGAATATGAATATGGGGATTTTTGGTTCCCCGCTTTATTCACCGAATGTTTTCATGTGTCTGAGATTGTTTATAGTGTCCTTATAATCTATAATTTAGATCACCATGGATGCTAAGTCCACACGTTTATAGCATAATATATTTACTCTAACTAGATACAAAAAGTGTTATATCAATGATCCTAAATACGCAACATTTAAAATCAAAACAATATTTTCATAAAATGACTTAGCAAATAGTCTTTTTCCAATACAAACAAGTTTTGTACTCTTTCAAACACAGTATAGTCATAACTTTTCAAAACCATTTATTGATAAACAAGTGGACAGATCCCCTCCTACAAGATCAGATTATTCTGAGAGTGAAGATGTGAACAGGAAACAGATTTAATAATTTCATGCAGTGTTTTAGTTTTTATTCGTTAATTAACCTAATTCATTCAGTATTCAATGTGACAATAAAGATTTGTAGAAAAAAGTGACGCTTTTCTGGACGTGGGGCGGTAACACTAATCCATGAGCCCCAGAACCAGTGAGTTTTAAAAGGTTATATTTGTCGGCCTCTGCTGGTGACCACCAGCAACTACAACATGGAGAGTCTTGGTATTCTGCATATGGAGTCTACTGTAAGCCACGCCCACTGCCCTCTTAAAAATAGAAACCTGCAATTAACAAAGACAAAAACTACTTTTAACTATAGATGAGTAAACTAGCTTATCAGAGTCTGGAGTTTATAAAAGTAAGTTTGTAAAGCCAGATATTTCTACAACTAGAAATAGTTTTTGTATTTGTTCATAACCTGTTTCTGTATTAGCTGTATAGTAAGAACTACCCCAGCCTGCATGACAACAACATCTTGCGGAGGGTCCTGGCGACAGAGGTGTTGTACTGGGCAGAACAGCTGAGGAGGAGATGGGTGGAGGAGGAGACCGGCCAAGGGGATGACGCCGATACACCGGCTGAGGGGGAAGGGAAGGAATGCCACAGAGTCTCAGAGCAACACCTGGAGATGGAAGAGAAGCAGACAGGTGAACAGTTCATAAGAACCAGGGTGTATATTTGCTGAAGGAAGATGCGCTTATTGGAAGCAATGGAGCCAGCAAAATGCCATTTGTGTGTAAATTAAAGGTTTCTCCACGATGGCATTGTATTTTATATACTGCCAGGTTTTTTTTATGGTTAAATGTTCCTGGCAAATTAAACGCATAAAAAGCATACAGTATGTTTCCTGTTTTTTAAAAAACATACCTCACAGCAGCAGCGATGAAGAATCTGGTGGAGCATCAAGACGTTGAGGATGGAGAGCTGTTTTGGACAGAAGGACAACAGGAGTCTGGCAGATTGCGCAGGTTTGTTTCCTTGAGGAAGATGAGGAGGAAGAGTATTGCCGCGACGTGTTAAAAGGCAGTTTGTGGCGTGCAGATCACGAAGACGGGCCATGTTTGTGTGGCAACATACCACAGTAGACGGTGAGCTGTCCTCTTCCAAACTGCTGTATTCCTACATTTCTATATTTGCACACATTTCTATTTTCTTGAGCTGCTACTAAAAAGCAACTGTCACCAGTCTCATTACTGAGCTTTTTATTTTGAACAAATATTTCCAAAGGTTTGGCCTCTCACGGGTTTCATGTCATGATGTCATCTTGTGTGTGTGTGTGTGTGTGTGTGTGTGTGTGCTGGCAGGTGTGTGTCTGTACCTCTGTCTATGCTGTGGTCCCGCTGCCCCAAAGTCGGTGCCCTGAGTGGAAGCCTCGGTAACCTCAGACGGCTCCTGATGGATCACCCCGACGTTAAACTGAGCCAGGACGGCTCTGCTGTGCTCCTAAATGACCAGGAACAAGGTACCGTTAACGTTCCAACACTTCTACGTCCGTCATGTTATTTCTGCGTAAACATTTCTAATGAGAAGGGGATCGACGTATCTCTAGCGGTGATGTTCCACTTAAAGCGGACTACTTGACAGTGTTGACTTTTCAAAGGTGTCGCTACGAGACATATCGTTGGGAAAAAAAAAAATCACAAGCGAGGCCGTCATCCGACATGTCACGCTAGTTCTGAATATGGAATGTGTGCGTCAACTGCCACAAGCAGAGCTGCAGACTTTGTTTAAAAGGGGACCAATAGAAATGCAACACCACGGGTTGCCCAGCAGATGTCCCCATTCTTACTGTACTCTGTGCAAATAGTTTGGTTTGACACACTATGCTTCACAGAGCTTGGTTTCCCTCTCTACAAGTTAGCCCATTGCACTTACGAAATCATCATCAGCTGACTTTGTTTCCTGCTCTGCTTCTTATTCTATGAATATAATAACTGAAGAAGAAGAGGATCGTGATAATTTGGAGGACAGCGGGTTCGCAGAGGCCAGACGGTGTTCCCACAGTTGTGAGCCGGAGGAAGACTGGGATGCAGATGCTTTGGCGTCGGGGGACAAGTAGGTGACTTGTTGAGTCAGCACGTGGTTACTGTTGTGCTGACGATTCCCAAAAGCACTGCTGAAACTGTGGCTCTTGGGTTTATTAGATGGCTCGTTTGGACTTTGTGTTCTGTGTAAATATCCACTGGCCTCAAACAGGAGTACACTTGCTGAGGCCACTTAATGTAAATGGTACAATAAAAGATGTTCACATTGTGATTGCTGTGCATTAAAGCATAATCTCACACATGCTCAAGGTTTTAGATGGTTTTATTCAACAGTGCAAGGTACACATTTGAAGCATCCAGCACACTCGTTCAGGAAGAAAACGTTGGCCGAGAGGACAAGTCTGTGACGGGAACCACTGGACAGCGTCACAACAGATCACTTTACAGGAGAATACGTTTTACGTCTTATAAGAGCTTCACAGAAGAGAAGAAGAGACCATGTTTGTAACAACATGTTAGGTACCGAGATAATCACACCTGTGTCACACAGGTAAAACAAATGATTTTTATCCAAAAACAAACACACACAAAACTCCAATAGTTGATATATGTTGGCCATGAATCATACACTTAACACCGTCTTAACTATGTAGTGACACTTTTTTTCTTAACAATAAAATATTTAGCAAAAATATGGCACAAGATAAGCACTGACAGATTCAAAAACAGACGATATCTTTTTAGAGACGTTTAAACCATGCCGAAAATAAAAAAACACTGATTTACAGTTACGTCGTACATCTGCTTTAACATGGAAGTGATGAGAGCAAAATGTTTTCCTACGCGCTAAAGAGGCAAGCGGAGTCGTTCCTTCGATGTGGTAATATTCAGATTAAAAGATGGCACCATATCAAATGAGGAAAAAGCTTAACAGAAGGACGTCTTCATCATGCCGAACGTACAGACACAGAACAGAGCGGTGACGTATAGTTAAAACACCATACACTGATGACACTTTGATAGAACACAGATATAGTTTATCTAGAAGAGGAAGTATCCTACCTCTACTATGGCTTATGACAGGAGATTACAGATACTGTACAGTCTGCTTTCAATAGTTATGAGTCTTAATATTGTCTGAGTATGCATAGGCCGGACGGGGTCCCGGGTAATAACAGTGTGGTGTGCACTTTGGCAAGTTCTCTAATAATCTGAATAAATTAGACTGGAAAGGCAAAGACTCTCCTTACATTTATTTTGTTTGAGATTAGATTGACTGATCGTTCATGTATTGATTGTGTTGGATCATTAAAGTGGTTTTAAGATGTTAGGAGGTACAGACACAAACACAGAATTATCACTCGTGCTCTTTTGTTTTTTTAAGTGCTGTTGAGTATTTTCTTCATGGCAGTGGATTACTTAACTAGTCCTTCTCTGTACAATCATTAAGTGAAACACATTACTTTATGCAACAGTCACACAAACACAATTGTTGGTAGGTCACAGGGTCCTTCATGTGTTCACTGATGGAAGCTTCCTGCTCAGACAGACGTAGAGGTGCACGATAGATACACGAGATATTTGCCCTTCTACAGTGAGATTCAGCACAGAAGCCTCTTTCATACTCCGTGTTTACTGCTCCACAAAGGCAGACAGTACTACGTTTGTTTCTATAATTTAGGCTGAGTTCTTAACCCCAAAAACAGAATTGTCATAAAGAAGCCGATATTGCGTTTGGATAATCTTTGGTGAGTTTGACGGGATAGCGTGTGTATGTACCCACTAAATGTGTTCTTTCAGCCTTCTTGTCCTTGTTTACAAAAATAAACTTTATTTTGATTATTTATTGTCTTTAGATTACAGGAATTAAATGTATCTGTTTTTCTGGGTGTCTATCTATTGATATATATTTATAGTAAAGTCAATATAATTTATAAAGGAATACATTTGTGATTTGAAGGTAGCTTAAACACACCAAAGCACATTAATGTCACTAGAGTCAAAAGAAGAGATGGAGGTCACCGACATCTGTTAAGATCACTGGATCACCAAGATGTCAGTTCATGTTAAAAAGATTTGAACTAATATGTTGTAACCTTTGTAAGGCAAAATAGTACTGTCGGGTTTTCTACACCGCTTGGCAAACAAATAAGATCATCTTATGTTTACGATTAAGCAAATTGTTCGTGCTTTCCACGAGAACACATCACATCCCTCCACTCATCCAGGATAACAGGAGAACGGTTCCTACCTAAAGTGGTCTTTGCCACACACACACACACACACACACACACACACACCCACACACACACACCCACACACCCACACACACCTCGAGTCTGAGGCCTCGTCTTTGTAGTAAAACATTCTCAACTTCAAACAGCGACGGTTGTCAGAGCGCCAACTACAACAATGTTTTTTTTAGCAGCTTATAGGCGAATATTAAAAAGAACATCTTATTTGAAGAGGAAGGTCTAAAACAAACACTGAGAGCCTAAAGGAATGTATTGAAAGCGCATTGCATACTCTTCTGATGATGCACACACACACAGCCTGTCCCAGTGTCCTCCATTAGAAAGAGAGATTCACCGTTTTCTTTCGGTTCCTCACAGTTTAAATCGAGTCGGTTCGGATGCTGGCCTCAAACAGATGAGGCTAATCTACACCCAGAAAATGAGTTTGTTACATACGTGGTAATATTTTCTTTTGTCTCTTCCCTTCATGTGTGTTTGTTTAGCCCGAGATAATAACGGTTCATCTCTACCGGCGAGCTACTGTGTCCTGCAGGACTCTTGAACACAGGAGGGCACTGTTGTGAGGTCAGACAGGGTGCTGAGCAGGCCGTGTGTGTGTGCTGTAGGAATGCAGATTGAATTTGACACAGCCTTGCCTCCAGTGTTCTTTTTGATGCAAGCGGTGTCGGTCCACCTGTGAGAGGCTGCAGGTCTTAACGCTTTATCACCACCTGCTCGTACGCTCCAGCTCCCACCCTGGGACAACGAGAAAAGACCATATTAGCAACTCACCGTAGTATCTGGCACACGTATCGCACAGTAGGAGTCGAATCAATCATTCCCTCTTTCATGGGTTTCAGTTAGCCCTACTTATCTAGCTCCACTTCTCTTACCGATAGTTACGTGTTGTATATCGGTTTCACACTCCTCTCCGACCTAGTCCACCTCTTAAAGTGGCCTTGAATCCGTTTCTTACCCAAGCATACGGCAGATACTCTGCGGCATGACACGGCTTCATATCTACATTGTGAGATGTTTGACTTAAACCAAAAATGTCTACCTCATAGTGGTGCTAGAGGAAAGGTTTGTTATAAACCAAAGTGGTGGATCAACCCTGAGACTTATATTGCCATCCTTATTCCCATTTGGAAGTAAAACATCTCCCAGACAGCAGTTTTTGCACCGATAATTGTTGAATCTTTAACAAAAGACTTAATCAACTGCCCCCACCCTCTCCATCTTCTATGAGAAACAAATCCGTTAGTACGAGTACGCTGGACATGCTCACCTGGTGGGAAGGTGATGGCTTCCGAGGGCCGTGCTTCCCCCGGGGCCGACAAACAGACGCAAGCCTTCCTCTGGAGCAGACAAGAGTTGCAGTAACATTTTGGTCAGTACAGCGAGCATCCACATCCTGTATCATTCCTGTCATGAGGAGCAGCCAGTTGCTAGGCAATCTAAAAATAATCATGTATCGATAGCAGCTTTCTTTTCCTACATTTGAGCTGCATGAGACCTTGGAAAGAAAAACAACACCGAGCTCCTCGGAGCACAGACTGACTCACGGAGGTAACGCAATACTGGTGACTTCAACACAGCTGCAGCTAATGATGAATGTTTGTGGTTATTATAGCATTAACAATTGGTCAGCAACTATTTTGATAATTGATTTAGGGTTTGAGTCCATTTTCAAGCAAAAATCCAAACATTTGCTGATGCTTCATAAATATAAATATTTTGTTTTTCTTCCTTTTTCCAATTAAGAAAATTGAATTGAATTTTTACTAATTTCTGACATTTTATAAACAAAATAATGAATAGATTAATAAGTAAGGCAATAATTGAAAAAAAAAAAAAAAAATGAGTAGAATTTGTAGTATATTAAGGGTAAAAAAATGCAAATTATAAATAACCAGAGCACAGACGAACATCTTCAACAGTCCAGAACTTGACAGTAATGAATCCACAATTATTTAAAACACAGAAAAGCAGCAAATCTTTAAAATTGGAGAGGCTGGAACCAGCACATTTTGGGCTTTTTTTTTACTTCATAAATGACTTAATGTACGGTCAATTAAATAACCGATTGTTTCTGCTATGGAGTTTGAGAATATGGTTGCGTTTTGTAACTTTCCTTGAAGAGTCGATACAAGGAGGAGGGAACACACTTAACACTCAAAAGAATTAAAACCTGCAGATATGGCGATTCCCATACAAACAGCTGATTATTTCTCTGGACGTGTAGCTCACCTTCAGCGCTGGAGTCCAGCAGGCTGGGTGTAAAGTCTTGACTCTGGAGAATCTTTTCTATGACATCGTCAGCATCCACCCGCGTGTCGTCCATCCTCTTCAGCTGAGACTCCATGGAGTCCTGCTTCACAGGGTGTCTTAGGAGAGGACATAAGAGAGTCATCTCGTGTCTGTCACCAATGACGGCTTCCACTGCCAAATGAAAATGCTTTTATCATGAACGAAATCTACATTTAGTGCGAAGCATGGATGTGGTCAACCAGTGAGCCGAGGGATTCCACCATGTTTTTAGTAGAAGAGATGTCTCATTGTGGCTGATGGGGGCGTGGCCTATAAGCGTGAGGTTTGTTAGTGGAGACTCGAGCTGCAAGTGGTAGCTTCGTATTTACAAGTACAATTTATGAGCGTGGTATGGATTTTCTCATCTTCCACTCTGCTAAAGTAAAAACATGCCACAGTGTGTAAGAAATACACGACTAAATGCTGGTCGGCTGAATATGAAGTGCACCTTCAACCAAAGAAGTCCCTAAAAGCCTCCCCAGTCTTGGGTTTGAGAAGCTACTCTGAGTTGTGGTTGCACATTTTTAGATTCCACAAACACAATGACGAACGTTTTCATGAGCACAGAGAGCCCTTGTTGACACCACATAATGAAACCACAGACAGTCTTCCGCTGCTGCCTGAGATGCGATTATATCTAAAGTTTGTCAACTTCCTTAAAAGAACTGCTCCTCTGTGTTGTGCTCATCACCTACAATAACAGGAGATCACCCCGACTTGCTGCTTCCTCTTCATTAAACAGAACTATGATTATTATCTGGACGTACTTTTCACCAAATACATTTCTTTACTTGACCAATGACCTAAAGAGACTCACCTGTTGAGTCGTTCACAGGACGACGCGCTCCTTACTGGTGTACCCGCCGGGTTGCTAGCGGTGGCGTCGGGGACCGGGTGTTCGGGTAGAGCGGGACAGGGTCTGGACTCTCGGTCCCGGTCCTCGCTGGGCTCCGGGATGCTGCCGATGCCCGTCGAGGCGCTGCCAACCGAATGGTTTCTCCGGTGGCTGAACTCTGACATGCTGGAGGAGCGGGAGTGACCTGTGCTGTATCCTGAGATAGATGGCAAAGATTTGATCATATTGTAGAATATGATCTAAATATGACCCGCAAATTGTAAAGCACTTAGGATAAAAGCACGTTATAAGAGCAGCCATTTCACAGGGTCCATGCACCTGATTTGACAGTAATGTTAAGTAACTGTATGTCCTGAGGCAATCCTGCAAACGTGTATCGTAGTATTCAAACTACAAACACCAGCTATACATTAAATGATGCATTGTATGTAGTAATAGCTTCTGCAGTAAAAGTCCAAACATTGCTGTGAATAAGTGTAGAAGAAGAAAAGATTTACTGCCTAATATCTGAATTAAAACAAATGATTAATCAATGATCTGTTATTCATAAGAGGCGTTATACGCGTGGTGTTTCTGTCGACCAGATTTGCAACTTGCAGTGTTTTAAAGGATTTAGTCCGTCAGTAGAGCTGCAGTGACACGGCTTCATTAAACTAAGCTTTTGAAAAACGCATTTTAGTAATGCTAGCACACTGTTTTATCATTATTGTTGTTATTGTTTGGGTATTTTATTACATTTTATTTTTGTATTTTAACTGTCAGATTTTATTTGCCTCATTGCTGTCGTGGAATGTTTTAATCCGGGTTCAACCATGTAAATCACTTTGTGACTAGAAAATGCATTCCTTGCAGAAGGTGTGTGTGAACGCTGGCAGCTGGAAATAATTACAAAGCACTGATGAAAACACAGAAATCTTAAAGCAGGAATGCATCGCACTGAACAACTGAACTGCATTACATAAAGAAGCTGAGAGCTGAACGACATCGCTGGAAAAGCTGGAAGCTAAACTGTAATGCTGTCGCAGGGGGAACCACTGAAATACTACTTTCTGTCCAAGTACTTAGTTTTAAAGATAATTCTACCCAAATAATATTTTCTGTCTAACGACTTCCACCAAAATACTGCTTTCTTTTAAATATTTGTACTTATAATTTTAAAGGTTTATTCCAGCCAAATACTACTTTCTTCCTGATGAGAGAATTCATTTCATCTTCCACCTTTGACAGAATTACAGTTTAGCGTCTATCTTTTTCAGCAGTGTGTATCAGCTGTTACCTTCTTTATGCATTGCTTTTCAGCTTTTTACTCTGTCCGTTTTTAAATTGCAGTTTTTCAGAAGTGCAGTGCATTTGTGCTTTAAGAGTTCTGTATTTACAGCAATGCTTTGCAATTCATTTAAGCATTCAATTGCTACCTTTTCTGCAGGTTAGTTATTATTATTATCATTATTATTATTATTATCTGGGCAACAGTTCATTACAGCCATGGAAGGGCATACTTCCCACAAACTAATATCAGGCAGGAAATGGCCATTAGAGCTGCTCTCAGTGCATCTCTCTACTTCCTCTGCTCTGTTATTGCAGTCATGTGATCCGTCTGTAATGGAAACACGAGCCTCAGGTTTGAACTGCTCTGGTGGAGTGTCGATGGAAAATGATTGTACCACTTTGCTCCTCTTTAGTCAAAAGCTTTGTGTGCATTATGCAGTTGAGGCTGTTTTAACTCCGTCACTCACCAATCCAGCTTTGACAGCCGCATACATCATATTAAATAAACATCCATGTACGGTCTCAATGATTGCCTGCCATCAACGTCAGGTCCACAACAGTGAATCTAAAATAAAAACCCGTACCTGAGAGTTTGGACTGTTGGCTGGCGTAGCTGGATGTTCGGGAGTGGCCGCACCCCCCGAGATCATCAGAAACAACAGGACACTTCCCTTCTCGACTCTCTGCTGCATTAGAAAGAGCAGAAGAAGAGACAAACGGGATGACGACGGCATGAAAGCGCTACGAGTGTCTGTTCAAATGTCGAGTTCAAATGTCTGCAGGACAGGAAGAAAAGGTCTGCGCCTCAGCAACACAACAGAAATATCAAGAGACATTAACTCTGAGATGCATAGCTGGCTTTTATCCCCCAATATTTCAGCATTGGCATGTTCCTAAAAAAAAAAAATCTTCTTTTGATAACTGCAAGTGAAAAGTAAACAGTTGTGTAAAATGCAATAAACCGGTGTTCAGTGATCACGGACAGAAACAGGTGGTATGCAAAAGCTTCTTACCATTTTATCTTAAAATGAGTTAAAAATGACAAATAAACATTACTAATCTGTAGAATTCATTGTTTTGTGCAAAGACGAAGACGATTTTTATTATTACGAAGAAGAACTATTGATTCTAACTCTGATTGCAGGTCATTTTTGACCCACTTGTAGGTTCCAGTGACTCAATGTATTGTTTGTCACACTCCAACATGTCTGAGAGGATAAGCATACAGGAATATATTACATGAAAAAACCCATTTGTGCACATGCAAATTACACAACCCCCCCCCCCCCTAGACAGACTCGCTTGCACACACACCTATTTTTAACCATGCAAGAGCCTACAGGACAGAGCAGATTGCAGCTGATCTAAGAGAGAACTCGTTTAAATTATACATGAAAGAGCTGCGCTACATTCTGAAGCCTCCAGGAGGAACAACACTGCGATGTGTTCACACATGGAGAAACACACACAGAGCGAGAGGGGGGGGGGGTGAAACACGGCAGAGAAGTGTAGCAGCTGGAGAAGGAATGTCTTCATAGTGCTGGATGGGAGATGAATAGCAGTTACATAAAGCACGAGTGCATCCTGCTGCAGAGCGCACACATGCTAAACTCAATTGGCCTGCATTTTTACTGCTAAACTCTGTGACAAATAAGGCTTTCCCTCTCGTAGCTCCTTCACAATAAAAGCCATTCATTCACCAGCGCGGAACCTTTTAGTAAGGCGAGCAGCACGCAGTGGTCGGCTTGCATTAGCGGCAGTTAGGTAGTGATTTCAAAGCTGTTAATGTAGAGCGACACGAGTGAGGGATCAAAGGTTACGCTATAGTTAAACATGTAAGCAATGTTATTTATTAAATATAACAGGGCTCTTACTGATAATAGGTTATTCCCTCCCCTAATCTGAATTTCGCCAGTACATTTGGATTATAACCGCTCTAAAAATATGTAACCAAATTGTTTTCACCGTTGTTGGTTTGATCTGGTAGCCACATATAATAGAAACTGACACTACAAGGACAAGCGCTGAGGCGCTGTTGAGCAACAGTGAGTTCACACAGATAAGCAGATGGGATCTAACCAAACTGAAAAGAGGTTTCAGCGTGGTTGAGATGTTAGGAGGAATATTTAGTTTAAGTATCTTAAACCCGTGTTTGTCCAATGGAAAATCCCGAAGGCTTTTTGTCGAGGGGAACTAGTGCGATGCCAACTTCCGGGTCAGCCTAAAAAAATACGTCATCCCTGTAGCACCCCATGGGGAGTGTGCTCCATCAGGTAAATGTTTGGGGAAGCCAATGGGATGACTAAGCAGGCCAGAGGAGTGTAACGTGGCGTGACTCACCAGAACAACCCTTCTGGGAGTCTCCTCCCCTCCTCTCCTCCAGCAGGCTCTCTCCATCCCCCTGGATCCCAATCACCGTGGCTGTGGAGGGAGGCCTGGTGACACATAAATACAAAGCAAGGTGAGGAAGACATGAACGGGGGAGCAATGGGAAAACATTAAGATTAAACAAAAGGAAAATACCATTAAGTTAGGTATAAAAGCTAAGGCTAAAACGTGAATATATACTGTCGACACTCAATATTTAAATACATGCTGCAATAAAAGAAGATGCAGCTTTTGGCATCAACATACAGGCGACTGAATAATTTTTAGGTCAAATGTTGCCCTTGGGTGAAGCAGCATTTCCCTCTCTGTGCTGACACACTTTCACTGAAATCATATTTATACGAGAATAACTAGTGTGACAACTTACAGTTTGTCACACGCGGGATGAACTGAATCAGGCCTTTTGACATGTGAAAGTCTGATGAGCCAGCAGTTCTTTAGTCAGCGTATATCTGTCTCATTTCATTCCCATGAAACTTTCCCAGGTCTTGCTGTCGGTACCACACTAACAGCACCAGAGTTGACGTCATAACTTTGGCACAGAATACTAATACTTCTATTCTAAGACGTTGGCATTGTTTGATAGTGGTAGTAGAGATGCAGACAGGACATGTGGGGAAAGAGAGGACACTGCTTTAAGTTACAGTCCGCTCATATCGACATTTTGGCACGCTCAGAGTCGAGCACAGGCCGAGTGGAGAATAGTTTAATTCTCAAGCTTCTGCATTTAAATGGCTTTACTTTTGAAATTGTATGGTTAAGAGTCCCAAACGACTGAACTACAATCAGCTGACACACTTCCTGACACACTAGGTGTGTCAGGAAGACTATGAACTGCAGACCAAAGCAGATTTTGCACCATACTCAAGAGGAAAACTATCACTTACGTTTTAAAACAGGGATCCCCTGACATGAGCTGTGTACTGATGATGACCTACGAATAGAAAAAGAGACAATTGTTCATTTATTCAGGTTTGCTTTGCATCCAAGCTTTCCATTAGCCGTGATCCAAAAGTCACTGGAGAACTGAAGATTACATCTCATCTCTTTGGGATAATGATCTTTGTTTTTGTGCCTTTTTGTTCTTTAGCTTTGTCAGAAATTAGAAACCGTTATACACAATATAAAGCAGATAATATATAAGAATACAATCATTTCTGGCTACGATCTAATGGACTAACTGGCAACCTAGCCGTTGTTGTTCCAAGCAATCCTAAATGTTTGTGCAAAAAACATTTTCCTGCCTACTTGGTAAAACACCAGGCTTGCATTTCCTCCTAAAGAAGTCAGATCAGAATGTTACCTTGAGAATGGAGTTATCCTGGCGGGTATTTTTGGTATCGTAGCCTTCCAGCAGACATCTGCGAGTTGTATTCCCTGAGCCGGCAAACTCTGCTAAATTCAAATCCGCAAAACCAAGCTGAAGGAGAAAAATGACACCGAGTGAACTTTTGTTTTTTCTCTCAGGAGGCCGATGTTTTGACCAGTCAGCACAATGACAATCTCTGGATGTGACATGACAGCAGTGAGGACATGAAACTCAACAAAATGAGCACATTTTAAAACTAAATACGTAATCTTCTACAATTTCAATAGTAAGGGGGAAAGGGCTTTAAGTCCACAAGAACAAATTGAGCATACTCAGTAAATAATTACTTGCAAACAATGAAAGAGAGGCCGACTGACATGATGAGCCAACCTGCAGGCAGTGAGGGCCATCTGTGCGCTACGGGCTCACATGGATTTCTACATAAATACGGCTGATTACTGTAAATCTAGGTGACCTCGAGGTTTGGGTTTGGGAGATGGGGGTTGGATGAAGCAAGTGTGTGAGGAATCACCTTTGCATATGCCTTCCCACCTTTCAGCTCCTGGAAAAGAGAAGCAGAAACATCGAAATGAAACATCAAAATTCATGCTTCATTCAAGCATGATTAGGTTTAAAAAAAAAAAAAAAAACACAAGAAAGTTTGATTAAATGTTTTAGCTATGTACAAATCAAGAGATTGATTCACTCTCCAGTCCCGGCACTATAAACGGTGTGTGTCCGTACACACGTTATTGACCTTTTAAGACTTAAAAACGTACTAATTTATTACTGGTCTGGTAAACTATAACAATATTACAAATATGCTACTTTCCATCAGAGGAGAAATCACAGCAACACTGTACAATTTTGATGTTGGGTCCAAATGGTAGCAACAGGTTGCTGCTTGACATTTTAAAGTTCAAAACCAAAATACTGGTAGAGTAAAATAACACAGGGTTCTGGGGACTTGGAGGGCAGGGCACAGGAACAGGAAACACAAGAGGCCTTTTCACCAGGAAGGCTTATTCAGGCTTGTTTTTTTCTACCTTATATCCTAAAAACGTATAACATGACATGATGAAACAACCAGAGAACACTCGTGTTTAAGGTGAAATGTTAGAGGACAGAAAAGGACAAAGATTTCACTGTGATGAGTGTGTTTTCTCCAGATTGCTGTGCTTGCGTTTTAGAGTTCATATTTCACTCTCCGGTTTCAATTTGCTGCATTAAAAGTGAACGTAACCAACACCGGAATTTAAACCCAGGTACAGCAATTCTGTCAGCAAGGATGAGACACTCCTTTTTTTTGCTTCCTTGTTTTTACTCTGACGTGAACGACAGGCTTCGTTTTCTGCATAAAATCCTCGCCCGACGCATCTTTAACCTGAACCTCGTCGTCCTCGTGCAAAGCGTCACACCTAATGGATCAACAACACTATGGAGGTGCATCTGAAGTGTGACATGTGGAACACAGTGGCTTCATACGGTACCTTTCTGACGGACACCCGGCACACACAGGGGTCCAGCACCCCCGTCCCTGCATTGGCGCTCATCTTGCAGGGGAAGGAGAACCGTTTCCTCCATCGAACACAGTTGGCCTGCACCGGCTCCCTGTGAGGGCAGATCACGCAAACGTAGACCATCGTTAGGCCCTCTGTTAGGTCAGATATCATGAATTTGTTCTGCATGGGTTGCATGTTGGGGGTCTAAAAGGATCATTTACAATTGGATGTTAGACATCTTGAGTCGAGATTGGTGCAAAAAACTGGCAGTGTTTGGGATTTCATTGCACATGAAGCTCAATCGTTTGAACGTGTCTCTGTACAGCTGAAAAAAAACGGCTCATTTCCTTTTCGTGGTTTTGGAAAACTCACTTTATAACCTCTGATGAACGGTCTGGCTCTGTACCAGAATTATAATGCATCATATATTATACATGGGAAAGAATGTTTACGACAATATAACAAAAAATAATGTTAAAAGCTGGCATTGATGAGCTGAACTGTTTCGTAGCCGTAGCACTTCTTCTTCGATCAAATGGTTTTCAGATTTCAAATCTAAAACTTTGCCAGTTTTAAGCGGTTTTGTTTTTGTGCAAGAAAAAATGCAAATTGTTAAGACAGTGTTTTATGTTCGTACCAAAACAAAGATATTGTATTGGTGATAGTACAAACGGAGAATACAATGACTTTCATCAAAGATTTGTTTCTGATATAGATCACATTTTTTGGGATAAGTATCATTGCTACTTGTTTTTGCAGCCCTGATAACATTCCTAAGCTGTGAAAGCACAACTTCATTTCATTCATTTTAATTTCATTATTAAATAACAATGAAAGCCACTCTGGTTGAATAACTACTGGATTAACAATCCTCTCATCTCTTCCCAGTTTAAAGCTAAATTACCAATGTCACTAAAGTTTTTGTGTTTAGCCTCAGATTTTTTTCTGGACACTGAATAAACAAGCTCACTAATTACAGTCATGTTTTCACCTGTGGCTCGTTTGACTGCTCAAACGAGCTGCACTGGCAGGTGTAACTCATGGCACGAGAGTAATAAAGAAAGCACGCGCACACACCCGCCGCCAATAACCGGTAAAACCAATGAGAGTGAGGTGTAGCCGACTCTCAGTGAGAACATGAGATGAAGAGAAACAGAGAAGTATGCGTGGGCCGCATCTCGATACCCCAGATGGCCTCTCTCTCACTGGCATCCTCTCCTCTCCCACTCACCCAACCAACTCCCGTCTGTCAAGACAGCCCACGTGCCATTCATTTAGATCAGCTTTGCTGGATTTAAATACAAGCAGAGCTGATGGTTTTCTCACATACCGTACCAATTACAACAATGCAACAAGTCCAACAGTTTGCATGGGAAATAGGGACAAAAAGAAACAAGAAAGGAAATGTCATCGACTGTGTTGACATAAGACGATTAGCAGGGTGTGCAGATCCCGGTTAAGACGGTTAAGACTGTCTGAATAATCAGGCCCCGAGTCGTGCACCGCATCCCGGCCTCACTGGCAATACAAAGCACCAGATGCGTAACTAATGTTTCACAAACGCTGACTTCATCCTGGGCTTGATACACTTTAGAGAGTGAACTCCCAGAGAGGGAACTTCCAGCCAGCTGGACTCATGCATGCTTTGAGAATCCCGGCTTGACTGCATGTACTGTAACTCACAGCACTTCTTAGCGCAGCGAAATCCCATTAGTGAGTGTGAGTAAGTCCGGTTCTAAGCACACGCAGAGGTCGTCTCTCTTGTCTCTATAGATGGGTCCGATATCTCGCTGAACTACAGCTGCTCTCCTTTTTAAAAGACAGATGTGGTCAGGCTTCAGGCGTAACCTCTCTCATGAAACACACAGAAAACCAATGACTGAGACATGACTTTGGTGCAGGGTTTTCCTATCTCGAGCGATAGAGATCGCCCATAACAAGGACAACGTGTTATGGGCAGGAACAAGGGTGCAGTCGTGATGACAAGCCACAGCAAAAGGAAAAGAGAGGCTCATAAAACAACAAGCCTCATTTCCCCCTACACTCACAGTGGGGAGGACTCAAAAGAGATGCCAGAGGAAACATTGAAGTTTGCAGGTCCAACAAACACAACTGCTGCAGAGACTCGTGACTACAAATTCTTCCAAGCTAAAACATTTCAGAGCCAGAGCTGGCTGTTTTAATTAGAATCTCAACCCTTTGAAATCCATTGTTTGGGTTTGTGAGATTAAGGAACCATTTTACAGCATTGTTTCCATTTCATTTAGCTACAGTGGCTGCTCACAGAAAATTGCAGCTATGTTAAAATTACCTAAATGTCACGACCGTAGAAGCATATCCTGATTAACACAGTCCAACACATCTATCAAGCCATAAGAGCTACTCACCGTGGAGCAAACAGAGGGCGTGTTACATAATCTGGGTGAAGCCCTCTAATCCCTAGTTTCACTCCATTAAAATGCTTTGCCCTCCCTTTCTCCAATACTAGAAGCCAGTCCACGTATCAGTGTGAACTGAAGACAAGACACAGACAGAGGATATCACCGTCTTTATGCGTTATAGTTCATTTAATATAAATATCTATGGGTTTTAGATTGTTGTTTGGAAAAAAAAGGACATTCATGGGCATTTTCTGACATATTTTAGATCAAATGACTAATCAAAATAATAATTCTGCATTAATAAATGATGAAAATAATAATGAAAAAGGGCACCGAGTGATAGAAGCCACTTTAACTAAAAAGCACCAAACTACAGAGGGGATGACTGTATTTGCTAACAGCAATAATTGCATTAGTGTGACACTTCTGTGGACTCCCGGGTCAATAATGGGTATAGGGTAGTTTCCTGTCTTGCCAAACATGGATGTCATTTAGCATTCACTATGTCAGTTTACTTTTAAAAAACCCTATAGAGTGGGCAACTAATTTACAGTTTCAGTTGCCCTCGTGGGACACAAACATGGTGTTAATCAAACACCTACTTCAGTGATAACAGGGGCGAGACATATCAATGACTCTATTGATTAAACAATAGACAGTTGTATGTATGCGACAGGTCAGCTGGCTCCTTATAGCGCAGTAATCAATCCCACGAGGAAGTTAAAGTTACACACCTTGTGAAATGTAAAGCTACTCAGCTAACGTTAGAGGATATTTAGGAGCACTGTCTTGTCACTCGTGCTTAATAAGTTTGTTCTTACCAGGTTTTAACATGTCGGGTACTATTCAGCCTCAGTCACTAGCTTTGACTGGAAGGTGACGATGAATGTGAACAAGCGAAAGCGCCGTTAAAGCGCATACAAGTGACTGACGTGGGCCAGCTTCTAGCCCACGTTAGCTTGTGGCTAGAGCTGCTCAGCTAGAAGACATCTACACGCTAAAGACAGCCATTGACGTTGCACACTCGGTGTGTTTATGACTGTATAAACAGCAGACAAGCCTCACCGTGAAGACTCCTCGGAGAAGCCGCCGTCCAGTAGCCTGACTTTACAGAAGAGGACACCGTTGACAAAGGGGACAGACGAGAGCTCGTCCAGCTCAAAATCCACCTTAAACTTGAATTTCTTCTTCTTCATCATCATTAAATCCATACACCGGTTCAGTACTCTCGAGAAGACGCTCTTATCTCGCTCGTCGCTGTCATTACGGCCCCATTGTGTTGCAGTTCAGATACAGTGTTGTGCTGTGGGAGGATGGTGAAGATGCTGGTGACAACAGTCAAATCAGAGACGAAGACGAACCGAGGCAACGAAGAAGAGCTACTTCCTCTTGGGGATTTTCAAAATAAAAGTGTATGCTTTGAAACCTACTTTAAAGAAAACACCAGTGGTGGAGGAAGTATTCAGATATTTTACTTGAATAAAAATAGTAACACTACGAAGTATGGACTTAAGTATTAGCATCAAACGTTACTCATCATAATGGCACAACTCAGAATAACTCGTATATGGGTAATAGTTACTGATGGATTCATGTGTACATCAATTAATGTTGCAACTGGTAACGCTTGAGTTTATTTTAATTACCTTATATACTGCTGGGTAGTTTAAGCTATACTTATACATCATAATTCATGAGTTGATTGATATTTGGGATTAATAATAACAATCTTTAATTTAACTCGTGGCTAAAGCTATAAAATAAATGTAGTGGAATGAAATGTTCAACATTTACCTCTGAAATGTAGAGGAGTAGAGGTAGAAAGAGGCATACAATGTAAATACTTAAGTACAGTATAAGTACCTCAAAATGATACACAACACAACAAAACGTTATGCCTATATACTGTATGATCTACAACAGTTCAAAAACTTTAGTAAACAATAAATCCCAAAACCAGAGTGATAAAACTCAATTTTTTGAAGTCATCGAGAATAAAATCTGAAACTGAATTGGGAAAGACGCTGTATGAGAGCACCCAGAGGAATACTGAGTTTATGGGACATTTTCAGTGTCAGAACTGCGAACACTGCAATAGATTTAAGTTCATTTGGGTATAGAAAAGAAAAGAAATGTTCTGTGGGTCCACAAAATCAGTCTCCTATATATTGTCTATGGAGTAGCTCCATACGTTATACTGAATGACATCAAACGTTTGAGTCTAACCTGGTTTCTGGCTTTTAGAGTAGCTTGTGTTCACAAATATTGACTGAACTTTCGTTAATAATACTTTTTTTTTGTTGATTATATTTCGTATCATTATTCTCAATCTGCAAAGTAGCAATAACTAAAGTTAACAAATAAATGTAGTGGATTAAAATGACGTGGTATAAAATTGAATACTCAAGTGAAGTACAAGTATCTCAAAATTATACTTAAGTGCAGTACTTGAGAAAATGTACTTAGATACTTTCTAAAACTGGATTCATGTCATTTAGACTGAAACGTGTCCCTCTTTTTATTTTGAAATAGATCAGGATTAAACGGATGTGCAGTATTGACAAAATACTTAATGGGAGTTTATTAAAGCCCGCCTCTTCCCTCCGTCGCCCCCTTGCGGTCAATGAAAGCAACAGCAGCACCGATTGGACAGATTACAACAACGAAGTGAAACCAGCTGCTGTTATGTAATATTTGTCGCCATCTCGTGGTACAATCAAGGCAGTGACATGACAATCTTATTAAACTTGACATTTTTCAAGCCATTTTCTTTCACTACCCCCACAATATCCAAAGTTTTCAATTTGCACTATCATTTATATAAATCACAATTACACTGGTATTACACACATTAGTGCAGATGTATACATTGTTCTAATTTATTGAGTATTCTGTTTTATTTAAATATTTGTTAATGCGTTTATGTGTGTGTAGTGTGGAGGGGGCTATGCTGTATTGTACTATTATGAAAATAGAGCTGAACCTTGAATATTCACAAGAAAGACTATTTGATATTTTTATTAGAAGTTATTTTGTGCACAACATGAGTTTGTAAAGACCATCGATGCAAACCGAGGATTTAAGAGGTTAACCCGACGTAAAGCTCATGAGGTCTGCAGCATACCAGGTGCAAAGTCTTCCTAAAGTAGCCGCGGAACAACCATCGTCTCCCACTCCTCCTCTCCATATCCATCTCTTTGCCTCTTTCGTCTTCAAAGCAATGAAGCCTCATTAAAAAAGTGTGGGGGGCATGTTTTCCCTGGATTCCTGCTGCCAGATTCCTGTGGGTATGACTCACTAAACTGAATCAGACTGCTGGAGCCCGCTCGGATTTGGACGAAAGGCTATTCTGGGTAGACTACTACATGTATGCATGTGTGCGTGTGTATGTGTGCGTGTTAGAGGGATGTTACACCGCAAACCCATAAGAAAGGATAACTTTGGATAAATTGGAAAAAGCAGGAAGTAAAATCTTGCTCATGAATAATAGTGTAGGCTCTTATATGAAATACTAGCCTCAGCCTGTGTTGACCCTGCTGAAGGGTGTGTCTCTGTACGTAGTAAAAAAGGAGGTCTTCGGGCGAACTAAACCAAGTGTCCCCACCCTTCTGCTCAACGCAGTCAACCTACCTCATCCGCAAACAGCCCTCTTTAAATCTACGTGAAGCCTAATTTACCGGATTCTTTACCGCGTTAATTTATGAGGGCTCTGCTGCGACTTCGTCTCCAAGCTGCACTGCGGAAACCTCTCTGAAATCCTGCTGCTCCAAACCAGAAGTGCCAGCCACAGGCATCGGGGTTGTGCGTGTGTGTTTCCACAGCAATTTAATTGCCCGATTTGGTCTCTTGTGTGCAGAGTGGTTTTTCGTTCTCACTTCAACAATGTATCAAGTCGCAAGGAAGCTGTTCTTTACGGACTGCCGGTGCGCCGGCGATGCGTCGAAAGTGTACGATGATCTGTTCGCCAAGCTGGACACCAACAAGGATGGCAAAGTGGACGTGTTCGAGCTGAAGGCGGGCCTGGCTGCGATGGGCATCAAAACCGCGAAAGGAGCAGCTCAGGTAGGAAGCGCCACGGACACAGTAACCAGTCGCATACAGGCCGCATAGCAGGAGAGACATGTGTTGTCTGCTGTTGCTGCATTCCTGAAGGAACTGACCAGGCTGCAAATTGCAATTAGTCTGCTTTCACCCGGAGTAACCCTAACAATAAAGTACAGGCCTCAGAGGAAGTGACTCATTTACTGTCCCAGAGTAACGTTTTTATATACATGGTACTTTATTGTGTGTTTCACTTCAGGTCTGCAGCTAAAACATATTTTCTTTATAGTTAATCTTTTGATTATGCTTTAGTTTTTTTTTTATAAGGGATTAAATCAAATATTGGATGAAGTTTTTATAATCTGATTTAAATCTAAATACACATGTTGAACTTCCCACAAGAGAGTTTCAGAACCTCAATTTGAGTCTCATTTCCCTCAGGATTTTCTCACGTTTCCCCCTGATAGTAAAAAAAGTAGTGCTGGGCAACGATTCAACTTTTTAATTGCGATTAATCGCATGGATTTTTTGCGATTAATCGCATTGTTATGGCAAAGTTCAATAATGAATTCAAAAGTAGTGTATTGCGCACTTTTATTTTAAAAGTACTGCTGTATGAACAAAAGGGCAATACCATTTGGTTTGTAAACACTTTAAACAAATAAGGTTATTTTTAACAGCAGTATTCTCTTTACACAGTAGCAGTTCTATCTGTGCTCAGTGTGTGACTGTATGTGAAACGTTCCACTGCTGTGCAACAGGAATAACATGTTTCAGCACATTTCAGCAAAAATGTCTGTCTTCATGACAGTCAGAGCATGTGAATGCAGCTCTACTGTTCATCAATATAATGCTGTAACTCAGAGGTGATGGTGACCCAGCGATCAAAGAATAAAGACACTTTACCCACAATTTAGGTGTATTTTCCCTTTAACTCACGATATGCAGCATGTTTTATACTTAATGTGAATATAATTCATACTTTATCTTATTCTGAAATATCGTATTCTGAAAACCGGATGTTCGTCTGAAGAAACCGGATGTTGTCTCACATTAATCTTTCCGCTAACTTTCTTAGCTCATTTTTGAGGCTCATACATGCCGTCATTCGTTGAGATCCTAAAGGTGCGTTCACACCAAACGCAACACGAATACTAATCAATACTAATCTGCTGCAGTTTGTATCCACTTCTCTGTGGCTTTTGTTAGCTTGTCTTGCTTTTGTTTATCTAACTATACTTCTCCCACACCCTGCATCAGACTTCCTCCACTGCGGCCAGTGAGCAACGGACTTTTAAAATAAAATTAAAATTAAAAAATGCGTTAACGCCGATAAAATAATTGTCGGCGTTAATTGATTAATGCGTTAACGCGAAATTAACGCGTTAATTTGCCCAGCACTAAAAAAAATAAATCATATCTGGTTTCTCTACACAAAGTAACAGCAGTCTAAGGCTGGTACAGAGCAGATGAAGAGCAGGTGCACCAGAATGTCTGAAACTGTCTCAATTCAAACTGTAGGTGCAGGTGAGCTTTTATTGTGGGCTGACTCAAAGAGGAAGGTCCCACCTTTTGCCAATCAAATACTCTTACATTCCTCACGCTCATCAGTGAGTGTGATGGCTGTAAAAGTATGAGTCAGGAAAAGAAGCTTAGGAGAGGTCATTGATTCCAGGTGCTGTAAAACAGGCGCTTTCCATATCTGTGCAATTATGTGATAATGATATATATAATAAACATGCGCACTGGCTGCTTTTCCAAATGCCTTGTTCGGTTAGTTGTGTCTATAATTCAGCTCTTGATGCTTTTTTTTCTTTCCATTGATTCATTTTCTTGTGGAGTGCACCCACGTGGCTCCTGACTCTTGAGACCGTTCAATAGCACCACCGAGGTCCAGGTTTCAGTTTATCCTCCGAGGAACTGATCCTGAATCAGCACATTGTTGTGTGCACTTTCAGTAGTGTAAATTCTCTCTTTATCTTAGATGATCCCTCTGCAAAACAAGAACAGAACTTTATTTAAATAGCACATTGCAAATGAGTACAACGTGATTTAAATTCAGATGTAACTGAATAAAATCAAAGCAGGAAATATAGAAACAGTCGGCCACAAACTGGCAGAATCAAGCAGCCGCTGTGTGAAAAGATGAAGAGATGGCAGAATTGACCAAAACCTCTCCCACCACTCAGTGAGGGGGTCAGACAGCCAACAGACTATCATACGCTATGATGTGAAGAAACTGGATTTCTAATGTTCTGTGTTTTCTTTAGAAAATCATTTCCTCTGGAGACCAAGACAAAGATGACGGGCTCGACTTCAACGAGTTCTCCAAGTACCTAAAGGAACACGAGAAGAAGTTACGACTTACCTTCAAGAGCTTGGACAAAAACAATGATGGTATGCTGTAATTATTTTATCTAGGCAACATTTTAAGTTCATCAATGCTGAAGATTTACCTTAAGAGTCAAACTAAATGCTGGGGATTGTACTGTGTATTCATATTTTCAACAGGTCGTGTGGACTTTATGGAGATAAAGCAGTCACTTGCCGATCTAGGAATGGACATCAGCAAAGAGGAGGCGCAGAAGATCCTTCATAGGTGTGTCTGCTTATTTTGTAGCTGCTAACAATATAGGAAGGCCTCTCTGCAGTACTTGGTGTGCTGTAAAGAGTTAGGTGAGAGTTAAAAGTCTTGTTCCTGGATCCAAGCATAACCCTCACGAACCTTTAACTAGAAGTGAAAGAAAGATGTTAAAGGAGGGGACCAGTGTGAGGGACTGATAAGCAGATCAGCCTGAGACCTGGCCTGGTGCTGACGGAGCCACATGATAAAGAGCTGGCGAGACGTCTGACTGACGAATCCCAACATTTAGAGTTTTCTCTAAAGTTTTGGAGAAAGGGCAAGCTCAAAATGTGGCAGGCAGCTAGTAGAGGCACTTCCTGCCACGGCAAGTTGTGGCAGCTGCCACTGTTTGGGAGCGGTGCCGCGGCAGTTAAGCCTTTATTTTTCATTATATGTGACAATACATTAAGGTCCTTGAAGGTATGACTTGTTGGTAGTTGTAATTGGTTTAGTAAAAAAATGCCAAATTGTAATACTATGGCTACTCGTTTTTGCTAAGCTAATGTAGGCTAACGTCAGTTGGTACTTTTCAGGCATGTTGTACTCCCTGGAAGAAGCATTTCTATCATGTGATTTTTGCATTAATTTGCAAGGTTTCCTTGATTATTCTTGATATTCTTTGTCAATATTTTTAGCAGGGCATCCATACAGTTATATACTATGTTGTTCAAAATTCGACAGTCAAATGTACATGTTAGGACAAGAAGTTCAAAGTTAATGGCAAGAAGCCACCATGTTGTGTCTTACAGGCAACAGTATTAAGTCAAAGCTCTGGGATCTACAGTGTAGGCCTATGCGTCATCATTCTTCACGAAAACAACAAAATAGACATTAAATGTAATGTGGTCACATTTTAAGGTAGAAAAGCGTGGAAATGTTCGAGAAAATACTATTTCACCACCAATGAAGGAGCCTGTTTGACATCAACACATTACACTGAATTGGATCCTGTTCAACACGTATTTGCTGTTCTTTGCTCTGCTCGTCAGACCAGGTTGACGCAGTGAGCTCTACTGCATGTTCTGTATTTGCATAGTCAAAGTGAGAAGCAGCAGAAGTACAGGAGCACGCATTATAGAGAGACCTAGAAAGAGAAGTAAAGCAGGATGTGCATGACTGTCAATCAGTCATGCACATGAAAGCCACAGAGAGTAATTGATGAGTGTGTCAGCCAGCCGCACTGACATGGAGGAAGGAAATGAATTGGAAGATGCACATTCAGAGCAGACGAGGACGGAGATTGACCATGACAGAGACCACACGGGAGACACTTGGTTTCCTTATTTTTGTGTACTAAAAATAAGCTCAGAAATATTTCAGTTACTCCATTTTTGTTTGCTAACTTATTTAGAAATTCACCAAATCTAGGCTAAAAGTTTTTTACTGTTTTATATTAATTTGGCGGCGGTTTGAATGATGTAACTTGTGATCTACTTCTGGTTTGCATGCTCCCTCACCACCACTATCCGTTGACATTAGTCTCTCTCTCTCTCTCTCTCTCACTGACTGACTGACTGACTGTCTGAACAGGAGTAAGGAGGAGCTTAATCGGTCTAGAAAGTGAACGGATCTGGAATAGAGTATCAGCATTGTTCCTAGTACAGTGGGACCTTTTCTTTGGTGGAGAGCTTGATCATGAGACGTGAAGATAAACTGTGACTTTTATCTAATCTTCTCAAATATGAAACATCAAAATATGTATTAGTGCCTGATATTTCATTCCATGTGTTCTTTGTTTGTCCCGATCAACTATGACCCGTTAAAGATTCTGGACAGCAGATTGATCGGTTGCTTCAACTTCTGGTTAGATGTCACTGTCCGTTCTTATTTTGTTCGTTATTCAGTGTTCATTGAAAATTGCAAAATTAGTCTTGGTGCGTTGCAGTTTAAGTCGCTGACCGTGTAATCACAAAGACCCTGGTTGAAGGCCCTTGATTAATGTCATCCCACACCTCTCTCTCTCTCTTTCTCTCTCTATCAGTTGCTGTCAGCTCTCTTCTAATGAAAAAGGCCAAACTAATTTAGAAAGAAATGCTAAATCTGTAAGTTTAGGTCAGTAAAACATACACATTTCCTAAAATTCGATAATTTAGTGTCCAACCCTAGTTGGCGGTTTCTCCCTCCAACACTGAAATACAAAAAACAAATCACTCTTGCACATATAAGCCAATACGTGGGCCCAGTTACTTAAGTCTTAATTGGACCGTTTATTATTATTATTATTATTATTTATCCTCTGTCATTCCTTGTACAGTATCGATGTGGACGGCACCATGACTTTAGACTGGAATGAATGGAGGGAGCATTTCCTGTTCAACCCAGCCACCAACCTGCAGGAGATTGTCCGCTACTGGAAGCACTCTACGGTAAGGGGGGGGGGGGGGTTGCCACTTACAACCAAAGATGGAGACAAAAGAAAATAAGTTCAACTGAGAATATTAAAGTATATTAGTAAGATACGATCTGTTGTCATGTCGTGGACCAAACTTTAAAGCTTTAAAATATCTTCAGCTTATTGTTAATGTCTCTTTTGGTTTGAATGAATGGAGCTGGTGAATACTTTAAAGGTATTTGTTTTGGATGCTCTCACATAGAAAAATAAAGCACTCATTAGAAATTCAAGAGAAGAGACTTAGAGGCCAAACAGTTAACCTTCTTCATGTCCTTTGACTGCCCCAACCGTCGCTTTAAGAACCATTGTGCTTTAAGGGAAAGTTGTTTTAGGCTGTTGTCAGCTGGTGTTGGATTTGGATGAGAACTTTGGCAACAGATCAGTACCTCCCCGTCAACAGGTTGGACTCATTCATTTCCAGAGAAGAGGTGAGAAAAGGAGGAGGAGAAAGAAGCTTGACTCAACCTGTTCATGATTACCTTTGCTTGGAACAAGAGGTCGTCTAGAAGTGGCACCAAAACAATATTTCTCAAGTCAATTTATTCATCACACCAAGTGAGATCCTCCTGGTCCCGTTTTAGAAATTTAGTCAAAATAGTTTATGAACATGAATATCAAACACAATGTATCACCCTTAAACGGTTTGCAACAAATAATATTCAAACCCTAGTGTTTTAACTGACATTTCACATGTAGACAGTTGGCTTCATATACTTTACTATGGTTGCATGCCAGAGACACTCCAGTCAATGGCTAATCTCTGACGTTAGCTGCGTCCATTCACTGGTAAGGTCAAATAAACCTGTGGCTGCTAAACTGAGCCGGACATGAGCTAATTTCAGGTGGATTAGTTTGTCAGTGGGAAGTGGACAGGTCACTGAGGGAGGACGTGCATCTAGAGTTCAGGACAGGAGAGCTTCCCACCATCTCCAGGATTCACGTCGATGGTTACTGGCTACTCTGGATTCGGTGTTTCTCCACTCGTGCTGTGGATTGGATCTGCCGACCCTTGACGTCTCACTGGCCATTTTATGTTCAGGATCCTGATCTGTCTGGGAAATAAGAGTTTAGGAGGGAGCTCGTACAACACTGGGACTGTATTGCACTGGATCGGCGGCGTGATCAAAGGCTTGAGATGGCCATGGCTCTGCTGCACCCTCAGCAGCAGCAGCAGCAGCAACAGGGCAACTGGTTTGTCATCGATGACGGGGGGATCTATGAGGTGGACATGGTGGGTTTGGGTTTTTGGCTTCACATTCCAGGTTGTTGTGTAAACTTGGTTTTATACATCTGCGTGGTCGATTTTGTCAGTCGGCCCATAAATTTCAAGAAATTGCAGAAATTATGTGTTTATGGTAATTAAGAAATAGTCTTGCCATTATTCACGTTGTCCACTAGAGAGCGCTGTCTTTTTTCCCACTGTAAAATGTCCCATTCACTACATATCCTTGACACAATTCTATATTAACAAAATGTAAGGGGTGTCTTTACTTATATTATGTTATATCCTTCCTTAGTCCTTTAGCTTGTATATTGTTTCATTTTTAAATGAGCTATTCTGATTCACTCCAATACAACAACATGTAATGTTCAGTTTTTGTTGAGACTGGGAGACCAAGGTGTTCAGGAGCAGTTGCATTGAATTCAACTATATTTTAAGGTGATCATTCATATTTTGTCCCTCCGTTAAGTCGCCACATCTCGATTATACATAAGGTAAGTTTCAAAAAGCTTGTGTTCCTTGCTGTAATATTGTGAACTGTTTTATTACATTGTACATATGTTCATGTTGGTTTGCACTGCATCTATAGGAAGACAGATTTCACTCCATTTGCAGTCTCAGCTCAAGAGTAAAGTGATGTCGATGCTGGTTTGACAGAAAGTTCTGTAGCACCAGTAGTCTGGAGTAGTCTGAGCACAAGACAATATGTTACTCTAAATGAATCATCAATGCAAGCCTTCACATTACGATTCGTCCACAGCTTTCTTTTATCTGTCTGAACTCAGATAAAGTGAGACAGAACTACATTTAATTTCATATTGTCGTATGAAACAACCGGTTTGTGCCGTGCAGTTATACAATTGATCTCACAGCATGAACGTGTAGTTATGTAAGCCTGTGGATAAGGACATTCTGTTTGTCCAGTCCTGCAAGGCAATTAAGTTGAGGGCAGCGAGGCTGCTAATCGCTCAGTTACGAAGCTTTGGAATTAACTTAAATATAATATATAAAATGCAGACTTCCATGGGCTTGAAATGATATTTGAAACGATACAAAGCTCTAGTGAAAGTCACACAGGTCTATTTTGGCTCTGCGGTAAGTCAGCATTTATCAGTGTGAGAGTCAGCAGGGCCCTGAGAAGTTTTTGAAGAATCTCAGCTCCTTGTTTAGAAACTAGACACAATTCACACAGTATTTGAAACATGTCTCTGACTGTGATTTGTATATATTGTGTTGTGTGTAGGTGCTGGACATTGGGGACAGCCTCTCCATCCCAGATGAGTTCACAGAGGAGGAGAAGACAACGGGCATGTGGTGGAAGCAGCTGTCAGCGGGGGCCATGGCCGGCGCCGTGTCCCGTACAGGAACTGCCCCGCTGGACAGGATGAAGGTGTTCATGCAGGTGTGTGAAACGCTTAAAAAAATGTTTTATTAGTTGTCTGTCATATGTTCTAAATTAATCACATTTTTAACAATATATATTTTATTATATGTTATTTTTTTTTATTTACAGTGGTCATGAAATTTACTCAAAGGCAACGTTCAGACCAATCAAAAACATGGTGTAGTTAAAGCAGGGTGCAAAGTTAACACTGGTCGTATGTGTATAGTAATATGCTGTATCATGTGGCATCACAAAAGGATAATCTCACATATGATCATACATACTACAGAATTACAATAGAATGTGGAGATGCTGTTACAGTAGATAATGTGGCAAAAGGGAAAATAGTTAAAGGGGGTTAACCTGTTTGTAATTGTATTTAATGGAGCTTAAATGCTGCCTTTAATACTTTATAAATGCACTTACTTTTTAAAGTAATGATCTACAATGCAGGTTTTTTTCACGCACAGGTGCATTCCTCCAAGAGCAACAAAATCAGCCTGGTTGGTGGTTTTAAGCAGATGGTAAAAGAAGGAGGCACGGCGTCTCTGTGGAGAGGAAACGGTATCAATGTACTGAAGATTGCCCCCGAGACGGCCATTAAATTTATGGCCTATGAGCAGGTAAATGATTACAGTACACACTGTCATAATATTGGCCCCAAGATGCAATTTCCGCCGAAGTTTATCACTACTGAAACGGTCCTCAAGAGTCATTGAGTTGTGATGCAATGCTCCCTTATCGCTGTGTTTCATTAGTTTAAGAAGCTGCTGTCCAGTGAACCAGGGAAGGTCAAGATCCACGAGAGGTTCATGGCCGGATCGCTGGCTGGAGCCTCAGCACAAACTGTCATCTACCCCATGGAGGTGAGCGGAGGTGGAGGCGCGTACAGGTCTATCTGTGTTTGTTTGATAGCTGAGTGTTAAGAGTGGCATCAGGTTAGAGAATATGTATTTTCATATAGCTTTGATGACGAAGGTTGTCTGGTCTATATTAATTGTCCTGTGAACATTATTTTTCACCTTAAATAAATCCTGCCTTATTTCAGTCTAACCTGAAAATAAAGAGCAAAGTAAAACAATGTGACTTTACGGAATGTCATGCAGGTTCCCTTTTCCCCTTGATTTTTCAAAATGATAACATAATCTATCAATAGACGCTTGCTTCTTATTGTGAAGCTGCTGACTGCTACAAAGCATCAGTAGAAGTGTTGTCAGGTGAAGAACAGCTTCGCTTAAACTCTTTGGACCCCTGCAGGTGATGAAAACCCGCCTGACCCTGAGGAAGACCGGACAGTACTCGGGAATGTTTGACTGTGCCAAGCAAATCCTGAGGAAGGAGGGACTGAAGGCGTTTTACAAGGGCTATGTTCCCAATCTTCTGGGCATCATCCCCTACGCTGGCATCGATCTGGCAGTGTACGAGGTACGTGGAAAATGTGCATACAAAGCTCCACTTCCATATGCAACATCCTCTGTCATTGGAAGCAGTGAGGGATTTCCACTTGGTATGTTTTACTATAGATGTCACGTTTTGATTCTGTGAAATACAACTTATACTCCTTTCTCACACACAAACACTTCCTTGTCCTCACCAGAGCTTGAAGAACCTCTGGTTGTCCCACTACGCTAAAGACACCGCTAACCCTGGCATTCTGGTGCTGCTTGGCTGTGGTACTCTCTCCAGCACGTGTGGCCAGCTGGCCAGCTACCCTCTAGCTCTGATCCGCACCAGGATGCAGGCTCAAGGTACAGAGAACCGAAATCCATTTCAAATTCTGTCAACTTGTGGCATCTGTCAGCATTGCTCCCATGATCTTATCCAGAAGGATTTACACAAAGTGTAGTGAATGAATAGAGAAATGACCACTGAAAGGCACTGCACTACCGTAGCTAAAGTAAAGACTGAGTTAACATTGCGTGAAACATAACGTCATTGTGTTGGTTTTCCTGCAGCTTTACTGTTTTGCAAGCAGCTTGTTTCAGCAAATAAAGATGCAAAAACACACTGTGCACGTATACCTGCCCAGCACCAAACAACACTCAAACTAAATTAGCAAAGATTTGATGAGCATTGTGAGGCATTTGGCGGCTAAAGAGCCTGATATATCCTTCAGGAGTTAGTGGAGACTAAAAGCAGGGCTAGAAGGAAGGTGAAAAGTAGACTTACGTTCAGCTTACAGCTTGTTTCTGCTGCCCCCAAGTGGCCAAGAATGACTGGTTATTGCAAGTTATATCCAAAGGTTCATAAAGATTTTCCTTCCCACAGTTTTTTGGGACAGCAGTGTGGGGACGGATTCATAATGGGTTCAAAGATGGCTCACAAACTTTGAGAGATTGACTGTGATTAATAAATGGAAATATACCTTTGGCATTCCCTGGGTGGTTACTCGAGGTCTAATACATACTTGTACATTAAATTAAAGCACTGACATTATCTGACACTGGTATGTCTCTCTTTGTTTCTCAGCGTCTCTCGAGGGCTCAGAGCAGCTGCCCATGAATCTGATGGTGAAGAAGATTCTGCAAAAGGAAGGCTTCTTTGGACTTTACCGCGGCATCCTGCCCAATTTCATGAAGGTCATACCGGCTGTCAGCATCAGCTACGTGGTGTACGAGAACATGAGGGATAGTTTGGGTATCCAGAAGTAGGCAGCGGAGTCGTCTGTGTCCGTGACAGTGATGAGCAGGGTTTCTTTTTATTGTTTCAAAAACACGTCACTTACTAAGATATTAGGGAAACTGTCATGTAAAGAGCTTGTTTACCTGTCGGTCACCAAAGACTCAAAGCACTGCAGATGGAGTCGTTGCAGGACTTTGAGTAAACTGTTGAGCCATTATAAAAGAATAGTTTTGAAAAGTCTTCAGTATTCACAAAGGGCTTGTAATGATTTGTAAGACTTTGTGTAAATTGTGTTGCACCCACAGTTCTGCACTATCAGTCTTGGGGCCCAGTTTGGATCGACCGACTTTCACTTTAATCAACCAAAGAAGTAGATATTAAGAATCTGAAAAACCAAAAAACACTTAGAGAGGTTCATTCTGATTTCAAAACATTCTGTTTTGTGTTGTTTAATTGTTGATTTGGGTCAAAATGTTTATTTTAAGTATGGGTCCTGTTATGTCACATGTTCCTCTAAGTTCCATACTTGTTTTGCTTTCTTTACATCTAAAATCGACATCTTCCATTCCCTCACAAACACTCGTTCAGCTTTGTTTACGGTTTCTCAAAATATTGTGTGATATTGTGCGAGTGGGGAGCTGTTTCACCAAGAAATCTGAGGAAACTTTTAAAGTGCAATACTTTGGTGGTTGACGTTCTGGTATGTTTGAGACAGGTGTGTCTATTTGTTGAAGTCTGGTGAATGGGACTCATGTGCCTTATCTATGGACCTCACCCTCTATTTGCCTTTCTATCCAATACTTGGTTCATTAGATGCTGGTGTTTACAGTAATAAAGACATTTGAATACAAAAGTGAGACGTTTTTAGTGCATTTGTTTTCAGCTTACAGTGATTGAAATGTAATGTTTGCATTTGACTGAATACCTTCGATCTCCGTCATGAATGTTTGGTCCAACATATCGAGGCAAGTAATGAATCGGTTGTGATCTCAAAAGTTGTTCAATCTGAAAACTTGTACTGCAAACCCAGATGTATTCTGAACGGAGTACAAGAGTTCACTGGAGCCTTGTGTGTTGTGTAATGTGATGGTCTGCATTTGACCCGAGGCTTTAAGCACAGATTACTCCACTTTACTTCCTGACTTTATCCGTCTGATCCCGGCCGTGTAAAAGGACAACGTGGCTCCGCTAATTTGTAGCATTAAACTAAAAAGGACGGACTGAAAGAAAATTGCTCTTCACCTGCTCAGTTCCTGTTTAGTAATTTGAAACATACTTTTTGATAATGATTTTGATTTCTGAATAATCACCAATGTAAGTGTCCAAAGTACTTATGTTGATGAGAAATGCATTTATTTGATATTCATTGAGCAAGAACTTCCTCATTTTTGTCAGGTCTTCTAAAGTGTGGCATTCATAATTCTGATTCTGGCAACTCCGCGTGTTTGTGTCAAATAACTGACCAAAAACAATTTCATGATGGACTAACAGACAACTTCTACACAGAGGCTTCAAAGCGAGGCCCCGATGAGGAAACGTGCTGTACAGCCGTCTGGGGACAGGATTATGTTATTGCTTCCTGTTCAGATTATCACCAGACAGACCTGTGATTGAGACAGAAGAGAGGAGGAAACGTCCAATACCAAGAAATAAGATCACCAACATAAAAACATTGTGGCTTTATCATTTTATATACATACTATTTAATCTGACAACAGCTTTTTTTCTGGGTATATTCCATTAATTATGAGCGTACCAATGAGAGAAAAAAATGCCACGGCGGTCAGGATGGAGCGAAGGGCTTTGAACCAGCTGGGGTAAGTGGGCAGCAGAGACAGATCGTAATGCAGCGAGATTCCTAGTCCCATAATAACCATGGTGGCTGCGGGAACAATGTTGTCGCTCATCAGCATAGCCACCCAGGCTAACAGGGGGGGAACCACACTGTTGGCCAGATTGATCCAGTCGGGTTTGGCTGGGCTGCTCTCAGGAAGAGCAAATCCCCAGCGAGCTCCACCCAGGAAGGAAACGATCGAGGCGGCGTAAGCTAACTGAGCGTAGGCCAACTCTGGGAAGTAGCTCTCCGTCACAGCCATGAGCAGCGTGGGGGCAATGAAGGGGATTAGTCCTGCAAACCCGAGGTACAGAGCCGGTTTGGGACTTTTCCACAAGTCCTTCATGTCGTAGCGCAACAGATGCAGCTCTCTGGGAGCTTCAAGTTGCGGTCGCTTCTTCAGCCTCACAGCAGAGGAGTGGAAATGTTGATTCCTCACTAAAAACGGAGCCGCACTCATCCGGTTCCTCTGGAAGACCTCTGCGCTCATGGAACTGAGGCGAGCAGGAGGTCCGACTCGTCCGTCGTCCCTTTCTGAGAACAGCAGCCTTGAGCTCAGGGCTGATGTCCAGCATCTCTGTGAAGGACCTGCCCAATGCCACGCCTACAGACAAGACATTCATATCAGCACATAAAATACGTTTCAGTTTTAAAATGAGAAACTAAATCACAAATAGTGTGTTACCTTCTGGGCTGAAAGGCTGCTTCTTAATACAACAGAGATCATCATCTGAAAACAAAAATGAAAGAAAATTAAAAAACATTAAAGATTTCACTCAAAATTAAGAAAAGATTAGCAAATTAAATTACGAGTAAAAACCATAACATTTAAAATAGATTAGGGCTGCAACTAATGGTTATTTTAACTATATATATATATATATATATAAAAAAAAAAAAAAAAAAAAAAAACCGTGTCAAAATTTGAATGCAATACTTTTACAGACAGTCTTTGTTTTTCTGTCAAATCTAACACATGAAGCTGGAATAGGAACCAGTCTGTCATCACTGTGTTTACCTTCACTGCTTATGTTGATGTTAAAGTACCGGGGGCAGCTAACTGCAACTACAGCTCAGACAGATACACAGAACAGCTACAGCAATACATAAACAAATACAAATGTAACGACTGAACACAAGTGCTGCTTTATAAAGATAACCGACAGAACGACACCGTTACCGAGTTAACGGCTAACGTTACACCGCTGAAGCCTTCTTAGCACGTGGCTGACAATATGCACTCACAGCCCTGAAACACGGGAACCATATTTACCTCCGTCTCAGGATGAAAACATCATACTTCAAACGGTGTTTAGCAGTTCCCCGGGGTCAACCAGCTAGTAGCGGAGAAACGGGCGAAACACGTCGGTACGCGGTTTATTTCTTCCGTGTTCGCCAAGAAGCGTCCTGAATCTATGGTTCCACGAGAACACAGTGAAGAAAATAATAAATGAAAAACGTTACTTGTTTCCATGGACTGTTTCGAAGAAAATAGTGGCGAACTGGAGACATTAGTTCATCAATTAACATGCCCAATTAATCAGTCCAAATTGTTATAATTATTTTATTTTACCTAAATATGCA
Organism: Anarrhichthys ocellatus; assembly: GCF_004355925.1. NCBI lineage: Eukaryota > Metazoa > Chordata > Actinopteri > Perciformes > Anarhichadidae > Anarrhichthys > Anarrhichthys ocellatus. The sequence continues at coordinate 417,770 of NW_022280052.1, read as the reverse complement.
GCAAAAATCACCAATACGTCTGAAGGCCAATTCACTCAATTTAAATACAAGAAAATAGTGTTTATAAAATGAATATTATATGGGATAGAAAGTAAAGATTAACATAAAAGACATATTAAAAAAAAAAAACATTAATTCAATTTTGAGCTTGTGGTTTGAATACATGAAAAAAATGGTTTTGTCTTGATCCCTCTGTGTCTCCACCCTTCTGCCGCTTCCCAGCGAGGGAAAAGTAAGAAGCACTTTTTTCACACCTTGTCATGTTTTCACAGTTGCAGTTTGTCTCTCTGGGCAACGCTGTCTGTCACACAAACATACAAATAACACAGCTCTATTTGGACAGTGGACGGTGTAGTTCTGCAAGCACATCATTTATGTAGAATTATTTCACACATCATTTAAGCTGTTTAATTTTTGAAAGGAAAACTGTTACCTGTTCGATGAATATCTTTCAGCCTTCTTTGCATTACCAACTCTGTTGAGTCAGACATGACAGAGCTAAAAACTTAATTGTACAGAAAAATGAAATACTTAGCTAGTGCTGTTCTTAAGTGAGGTACTTTGTGTTTTATCATTTTGTACATTATAATTCCACTACACTCCACTACAGTTTGGAGGGAAATATTTACATCACTTCATTTACACCTATAGTTGCTTAATGTGAATATTAACGGAGTGGAGCTTCACTATTTTCCCACCAAGCCTTTGAGCCTAAAGTCAAGGCCCCCAATTAAGTAGTCAACCTACATTCCAGCTGTAATTTAGTTCCCTGCAGCGATAATGAGCTTTGAGCTTCAAGCAGTCAAAATGACAGCTCTTCACAGTGTGTCTGTGCTCACCCTCAGGACCAGCGTGAGGAGCTCAGACATACGGAGGGAGCTCAGAGGAGAACCACTGCTCCTTCAAATATTGTTAGGCAAAGAAGTCGCTGGTGGAAACCCAGAGTCCCTTATTCTCCTGCAGGTCACTTAACAGTGTAAATTATCTCTCTCTCTCCTTTTGATCTATTTTCCTGAGGGAGAGCTGACTATCTTTTTTCTTTTATTATAACAACAGTCGTAGGCCTGTCCTGTCTTTAACAATACCATCTTTCTCAGGTAGGAGGTCTGCAGTTTTTGGATTCAAATATCTGGAAACAGGCAGGGAAGACGTGGCTGGGGAGAAGGACATTTGGGTTTTCTTGCTCAGCCTGCTGCCACTTTGACACTGACGCACATAAGAAGCAAACATTGATGTTCGGACTGTTGGCCCTTTTCATTTTGGTACAATGCAAATAAACTGTTGTATGTAATCAGCCTCTTACTTACATCCAAGTAAGGACCGTAATATTTGTGTGTGTTTACTTGCAGGTGGTGTAATGCTGGAAGTGCTGCAGCACTATTGATAGGCTGCCTTAATACAGTGATACTTTGAACATCATCATACAGTGACATGCTGGCTGTCATCATTTAAGGCCAGGTCTGGATAACTGTAGGTAAGAAAGTTTCAAATTTCACTGTGTTATGTCAAATGATGTAGAGGTCATCAAATTGGCTCCAGGTTAGGCTCATAATTAGTTTTGTCTGCTATGTCATTCACAGACTTACAGAAAGATATACTTTACTAAACCCCAGACAAGTTAGTGCCTCATGAAACAATATATATATTTAAGTCTGTACACAAGAGTAGTGAAAAAAGCCCAATGGCAGTTACATCCATTCCTACATGGACTAATCAGTATAATATATTTGGCCTGTGGCACACCTACAAAAAAACACCTCCATAGCACAATTGTTTTTCATCATTGATAACAGCCATACTGAAGTATGTTGCAGAAGCATTTTTGGGATAAAAGCATTGTAATAATTGTTTTGCCTGATATCAGACAGAACGGACAACTCATTACACTCCGTTTCAGATGACTCAAACCCGGTGGAGTGGGTGGATTCAAAGGCCTGGACCCCGGCATATATTTGTCAGTGAGAAGTAAGATGTAAGTTTTATTGATGCTGTAGATACTCATAGGTTCATCTCTATGACCTTTTAACCCCTATCAGACTCGTGCTTACAACACCAAAATGCCCAGCAGGGGGCAGTCATGCAACATCTATTTTTCTAAAAGGTTGTTTTCTAACAAGTTGCTGCCTTTGTTTAGGTTTGACTGGATAAGAAAAAAAATAACATTTAAAACAATAGCTTGGTTTCATCCTGTCTTATGCTCCCATCTTCTTTGCATACCAACAATAGGATCTTTATTTACTGACTTAGCTGAAGGGGCAAACACTGATTCAAAAATATATAGCACGACGAAAATCATTAAATACAGTAGTGTTAGAAATTAATTAGAGCCAGAAATGCACATTCAGATTTAATAATAAAAAGAAACTGTCATTAATGTTTGCTAGAGAGTAAATAGAAAACCCTTTAAATTAGAGCTCTGTCATTTCACCAGTGTTGTTGATACATACAGTGTAATCGAGGAACACTTATGCAAAAACGTAGAGCTATGGCATGAAGCAAGAAACTACTGTCATCCTCTAAAAACAGAATAAATACAAGAAGCAGCCGTCTGCTGGCTCTCACAGCTGTAGGAAGTGCTCAGACGGCTCAATCACCCTGAAAGACAAACATGAACATTTTCAATACTCTCTCTTACTTAACACAAAATTGATGTTACAAAGAGAAAACTATCTATTATGTCTTCTGTGTTTCTTTCATGTCTGTGATTTTAGTGCTTTTCAGCGACTGAATGGACTATTGCTACAGTTTTACAGAAAGAAAAATAGATAATTAGTAACAACAGTACTAATAATCATAATCACCATAATAATAAAAATAAATGTTTGTAGATTTTGCTACAAATTCATCCAATTCTTCTCACAAATTGACTCAGCTGAACCCGTTTTATCTCAGACTAGATACTGACCCCGCCACAGCAGTCACCACACAGACATCCCAGCAGGCCGTTCACCACCTGCACAGCACACAGTGCAATCTGGATTAAACCCATGACCAGCAGCACAGAGAACAGAGAGAGATGCCAGGACACCACGCCGGGCGGCTCCAAACAAACTGTCGTCCAGGCAGTTTTGTTGGACAGGTAGTCACTGGAGAGGGAGCGGGAAGAAGAGACAGCAGGTTTTTATCTGTAGACAGTTTAAATTTATGAAGAACAGATTAATTAGTGAGTGAGTTCAATGTTTTACCTAGCCTGGTGTTAATGATATTTTACGTTAAAAGAGTGAACTGCAGCAGAGGTGGCACCAATGAAAATATGTTTGATTCTTAAAGTGAGCTACATTGAATGAAGTTTGGTTTATCAAGCTTTTTGTTCTTGTTCTACTGTGTTGCAAGACATCACATGCAACACTAGATTGGGGAAATGGCAAGAACCGACAAAAGACTTAATGAACAGCAGTCTGAGACCAAACCAAACCTGGAGGTGACCCCTAAAATGTGTACTTATTTGGATGTTAAAATGCTATTCTCCTTTTTTTCTCCTTTTATACCCACAACCAATCAGTTAAAGAAATAGTTTGACATTTTGGGATATATGCTTGTTCACTTTTATTGCCATGAGTGACACGAGAGGATCAATACCACTAACTATCAGCAAAAAGCAAATAAGCTTATTTCCCAAATGTCAAGCTATTCTTTCACAAAATGCTAGTCATAATCATGAAAAGAAAAATCTAAATTTGACATCATCTGAATTTTCAATGAAAGAAACCACATGCACATCTTTAGTGATTATGCAGGTAATTTAGAATAAGATTTATCCATTTTAATACTTAATTTGAGTAGTGTGTGTCTCACCCGTTTGAGAAGGGATAGTCCCATTGCATGCCTGTGATGTTAACCAGACACTCAGGTCCGTGGTTTATGGCCACAGCAGAAACTATAACTGAGTAACCAGCCCCCACAACACCCACAGCTGCAAACAGTATGGAGGTCAGCATCTAGAGAGAAAAGAAGAAGTTAATGGGAATCAATATTTTAGCAATCTCGCGTTTAACTTCTGTCACTCCATTGAAGTTGTTATCTCAGTGTGCAGAGACCAGGCTGAGGGTCACGAACCTACTGAGGTTTGTGTGTGTGTGTGTGTGTGTGGTAATCTGACAGAATTTTGTGTGCTGATTCTTTCCTGGACCCCACACACGCAAACACACCTACACATTCCTGAAGCATCGATCAGTATGTGTGTCTGAACCGCAACAATAGCAGCTATGTGTGATAAAGTCATGTGACACAGGAATTTCTTCACAATTTGGGTGTGAATGTGTTTTTGCTTTTATTGCGGTATAAATCATGGATGGTGTTTACATAGTGCCATTGTGTTTATTTTACAAATTATTAAACTTTAGTTAACAGGTGAGATACTGTAGATCCTGGTAGAATGAAATCAAGCAACACCCTGTAAGCCTTAATGCCCTATTATCTCTCTTTAATGAATTCATTCATTCATTTTTTGCTGGGCCATTCATGAGGTTCATATGTTTCTTTGTACCTATTCCTACCAAAAATAAAATAAAAAGGCACATAGATTATAAACGTTGTTTGTGGTGAAAATGGTTTTCTTTCTGGAGAAGTTACTAATCGAGGTCCTCTTGTGGCGAGCACAGCTCAGAATATTATGTATATAATACAAAGACGTAAATGTGGAGCAAATTCAAAAAAGTTGATCATTCATAAAATTCCCTCACATAAAGAATAAGCTGAATAAACCATAAACCGCCACAAAATGTTGTGCTGAAGTTTTTGTGCTGCAAATAATATTTCATATTTTCATTTTTTTATTTATTCAAATTGAACTCCAATTAATGGTAAGGCCCTAAAATAACAAGTTATTGCCATTCACATAGGTTGAAAATATACAATAGCACTTTGAAACAAGTAGGAGGACAAATAGGCAGTCCGGTCACTCCAACAAAATCAGTTTCAGCATCACAGTTGGGAAAAACAGTAGTTCTTCCTGCTGCAGGCGTCATTCTCTGGCTGACTGTATACTTGACTGGCTGTTTAAATGGATGGCTTTTGTACAGGGTCTATATAGAAAAATTACATTCTGGGTCCTTGGGTGTCACATGATTTGCACTTGCGATTGCGGCCACTACACCAACAACAGGCCGGTTTAATAGACCTTTTCCACTGAGGAAAGCAGAATTATAAAATTAATGATGGCTGAATTCCACTTAGCTGCTTCAGTTCCAGCGTTGTGATATTGTACATGATAACAATTGCAGTTGTTAAGCTGTTAGGCTAACATGTTTGAATTTATGATGTTGGCTTACTTCCTAATCCTCAGTGTTTTATTGACCTTCATGTAAATATGTGTGTGTGCGTTATTTTTTCACAAGATTTTTCCTCCCAAACTAAAACAAAACACCAGTTTCTGCAAAATTATTTTGCGATCCATATTTAATTTCATCCCGTCTTGTGAGTCTAATTTGGATCCTCGCATAACTTTGACAAGCCAGAGCAGTGAATAATAATTTCATGATGGTGAACTGTGAAATATCTCCTCACCGCAAATCTCCGCCCACAGCTTTCGTTGCCACAGCAACCGCAGCAGTCATTGTTCTTCAGACCCAGGAAGACCAGAGCCGGGAAGATCATCTGTTGCCCAAACACACCCCAAGTATACACACACACACACACACACACACACACACACACACACACACACACACACACACACACACACACACACACACACACAGATATAAAACAGTCAAGAAGATGATGAATTATTTGTTCCTCTGCTGTATGCAGGTCCAGGAGGAAATTGAACTGCCCACCATAATCATTAAGATATGAAGTAACTAGTTCCTAAACTTGCCATTTATTAACTCTGCACCAATTTTCATCAGGATTGATGCCAATAGAATAATTTGAAAGGTTCTAAAATCACAGTAGTGGTTTTAAACTGGGTCCTAGATTCTTTAAAAAGCATTCGATAATGTTCTGTTTTCTCAATATCTCTCATGTGAACTAGCAGTACAGTACGAGATACATGACTTGTACCGTAGGCCTACATTTTAGAGCTAATTGGATCTGTTACTAAATCATTTTTTTCAAAATGCAAAACATTCAATTCCATTCTTAAATGAGGATTTGCCTTTTTCTTCTTCTTTATTATAGCAAACTAAATATATTTAGGTTCTGAACTGCTGAGCAAGCAAGCAAAGCCGAGAGCAAGATCAAGCCATCACCGTTAGATCTGGAATACTAAGAATTATTATTTTTGTGCTCATTTCTGACATTTTATATAATGAATGGATTTAGGACGGAAATAAAAATAAAAATAATTGGCAGATTAATCTATGATTAAAAATAATTGTTAGTTGCGGCATTAAATTCATTTTTGTTATTTATAATCTATACTGTGTTCATGAGTCTACAGACACAGAGATAGCATCGGGATGACAAAATGCATTCCGTATCATGTGCTTAAGTTGCAATTTATTACATTTTTAAAACTTTACAAAAACATCAAAAGAAATCAGTTGTGACAAAATCATGCTGATATCACGCAGTGCACTCTATTCTGAATTTTACCGGCTATTACTGTCAAGTGTCGTAATTTCAACGTACTCACCAACACTCCGGATCCCAGAATGCCTCCACAGTACAAGACTTCGTCTGTGATGTGTTCGCTCTCCACAGCTTTTCCCCCGGGGAAGAAGAGCAGGATGTTACACAGCACGCATACAATCGACAGAGGCATCAGACTGATCCCCAAACACTTGGCAAAGCCGCCTGAACACATTTTGACACGGATGCTTCAACCTCCACTACAAGTAACGGCCCCTAAAGTGTCTCAAACCCCCACTAATGGTGGTCTTTCAATTGAATCTCAATCTGACAAAGCAAGGATGTCTTGGTTATAGAATAAAAAAATGAAAACTGCAGCTTTCCAACACCACCAGTTCTGCTAAAGCTTGGTTGTCCCTTCAAAAAGCTCTGTCCGCTTCACTGAATCTTCTCAGTGAACCTGTCTGCCTCACGTGTCCTGTTTCTTATTTGGTTTATGCTATATTTGAGCCTTTATAGCCCACACCCCGCCTCACTGCTTCACTTTTATAGCAGTCAGCTGTAATATGGCAGGATCACACACACGCATGTACAAACACACGTGCACACACTTGTGACTGCATGCAAACACACACTGTGGGAGCACCCCTGTGTGCACACTGACACACCGCTGAAGACACAGTGGTTAATGTTCTACCATGTGTTTTGTGCTCATGGAGACAGAAGAGGAAGAGACAGACAGTTGGTCGATACAGTGGAGCCCTCATGGCTAATCTGCACAACTGGTTTAGTGAGAACAAGACAGAGTTCCTCATTAGAACTGTCTAATCTGTAAAGTTCTATAACGACGTAATCATTTCTCATAAGTAATGTTTCATCACGTGTTACAGTATGTGAGAAATCTATTAGTGAAACATTATGATTCTGAGAAATTATCACATTAAAACCCCACAAAATGCCAATAATAAGGACAAATTGACGATCAGCTGACCACAAACTTGCCTGGTAATCACTTTTTTTTAACAGCTGTAACTAATCAGGTCATAGGATTCACCTGTGCATCCTGTAAACTTGAATTAACGTTGATTAAAAATAACTATCATAAAATCATTTATTTTCAGAGTTTTATAATTTGAATTGCTATTTGTGGAGTGAAAAGACAAACACATGTCATTAATCTGTGGACATTTTCACGACTTTGGATCAACAGTCATTTATTAGCTGATAACATTCGAAAGGATCCTGGCCTCTGGTCTCACTTTTTCAGGTCTCAATGATTTAATTGGTGATGATCATGTTGTTTATTTACTTTACTTTTTTAAAGTAAAAAAAATGTTCAAAAAGTGGGCTCTGACGTCATGCAAATTCAAAAAAGCCTGACTGTTTAAAACCTTACTGTGTGGCAGGATAGCCCATTAATAAGTCCAACATCACCTGAATGACCAACAGCTTCTATTCTCTCCTTATTCTTGATGCTCTAATATTTTGGCTGACAATTTGTCCAAGAATTTCTGCTCTCCATCCTAAACTTAATTATTGAAGTCTTGTTCTCAGAACTTGGATTTTAGCTTTAGGGGGGAAATGGGCATTAAGTGCAAACGCATCAATACTTGTAGTTGTGTCTGTTTGACATACTTATGGCCTGGTTTATTCCTAACATTTCACTGTGGTTGTGTTGAGTTCAGAACCTCTCCCCAGAACTATGGAAGGCGCACGTCTCACTCTCACTCCTGATATGTTTCGTCAGCAGTCGTGCCAAAAATCAGCTGGATCCGGTTTATAATCAAAAAAGTATTTAATAATTAACAGAAGCTAAGACAGTTACAAACTGAATTACTCTATCGATAGAAATATCTTTCATGAAGCAGAGACCAAACGAATTCCCCGCACAGACCAGCCGAGCTGGTTAGCTGTCCGACGGCTCCGAGTGATCTTATTATTTGTTCTGTGAAACAATGTCTCTAAGTCCGAAAGTTCAAATGTCCAGTATCAGCTTCAGTGATTGGCTGAAATCCAATAGCCCCCTCCTGGCTTCGGGCTCCGCCTCCTTCGGACTCCGCCTGCCCTCTGCTCCGATGGTCAGTCCTCCTCAGAATCAGAATCAGAATCAGAATCAGCTTTATTGGCCATGAATGCATAAGATTTGACTCCGGTTTCCACTCCGCTCTCAATATACAAACACAAATTTACAATAAACAACAAAAAAATATATATAAAGAATAAAAAAGGGCAGCAAAAAAAGTAGAACAGATGTAGGTATAAACATTTAACAGCTACAGTATATACAATATAAGTATAAATATATATCCAAAAGAAAAAGTGTACATATATATATATATATACACACACACACACACACACTCACATGTGAACATAAACCTATAAACAATGGCAATGGAATTGTGATAGTGCAAGTGGTGGTAACAGTGCAAACAGAGGTAGTGCAGTATGACTTATTTATTGTTCATGAGAGTGACGGCCAGTGGAAAGAAGCTGTTCCTGTGTCTGGTACAGAGCCCTGCAGCGCCTACCAGAGGGGAGGAGTTGGAACAGCTTGTGTCCAGGGTGTGAAGGGTCTGCAGAGATCTTTCCAGCCCGTTTCCTGACTCTGGAGGTGAACAAGTCCGGGATGGAGGGCAGGCTGGAAACAATGATCCTCTCTGCAGACCTGACAATCCGTTGGAGTCTGTTCCTGTCCTGTTTGGTGGCCGATCCAAACCACACAGTGATAGAGGAACAGAGAACAGACTGGATGATGGCTGAGTAGAACAGGATCAGCAGCTCCTGAGGCAGGTTGAACTTCCTGAGCTGGCACAGAAAGTACAACCTCTGCTGGGCCTTTTTCCAGATGGTGTTGATGTTGGGAGCCCACTTCAGGTCCTGGGAGATTGTGGATCCCAGAAACTTGAAGGTCTCCACAGCAGACACCGTGCTGTTGAGTATGGTGAGGGGGGGGCAGTGTTGGGGGGCTCCTCCTGAAGTCCACTGTCATCTCCACAGTTTTGAGCTTGTTAAGCTCCAGGTTGTTCTGACCACACCAGAGGACCAGCTGTTCAACCTCCCGTATGTACGCAGACTCATCACCGTCCCTGATGAGGCCGATGACCGTTGTGTCATCTGCGAACTTCAGGAGTTTAACAGACGGGTTCTCTGAGGTGCAGTCGTTAGTGTAGAGAGGGAGAAGAGCAGTGGGGAGAGCACACAACCCTGGGGGGCGCCAGTGCTGATAGTCCGGGTGCTGGATGTGATTTTTCCCAGCCTCACCTGCTGCGTCCTGTCAGTCAGGAAGTTTGTGATCCACTGACAGGTGGAGGCTGGCACAGTGAGCTGGGAGAGTTTGGTTTGGAGTATTGCTGGGATGATGGTGTTGAACGCTGAGCTGAAGTCCATGAACAGAACCCTTGCATATGACCCTGGGGAGTCGAGGTGTTGCAGCATGTAGTGCAGTCCCATGTTGACTGCATCATCCACCGACCTTGTTTGCACGGTAGGCAAACTGCAGGGGGTCCAGCAGGGGCCCTGTGATGTCCTTCAGATGGGTCAACACCAGTTTCTCAAAGGATTTCATGACCACAGACGTCAGGGCGACAGGCCTGTAGTCATTTAATCCTGTGATGGAGGATTTCTGATGAAGGTGCTGTACTTTATCTTACAGCGTATGGATAAGAGGATGATTCCAGTGATCAACAGAAAACACAGCAGTCCTAGACAGAACGCAGCAACCCTTAAAGGTCTGCTTCGGACGGCCGGAGGATGCTTCTCAGTACGCGGTCCTAAAGAGGCACAGAGAGCAGCTTCATTAGTTTCTAACATTCTGTTACGATGAATCATTTCAACACCCTTAAACAATTAATTCAAAGTCAAACACATATGAACTCATCTGAAGATGTTGAGTTATAGTGGACCTTTTAATCATCCTCTCCCTCTTCAGCATCTCTTCCTCCTGTGACTCTGCATTGATGATGATAATCTACAGACTTTACTTTCTTCCTGTCACGTGGTTGCTCTTTCCACTCTGTTGTAACGCTGTCATGACAAGAGTTGATGCTTCCTTAGATCTCAGAAAGAATGATGCCCAAAACAATTACATTTTAGATCCAGTTTGCTTTTCTTTTTTCCAGTAGTTTGAACTAAAGTGGCACCAAAACAGCAGCACAACACCAGATAATACTCAGAGCTTTAAAACTGAGGTCAGAATGCAAATGTTTCTTATTTCATTCAAACACGATTCAAAGATAACAACAATACGATGATTTCTTTATGATTTCTCACCTCCTCCGGGTGGCTGAGTATCAGCGCGATGGTCTCCGATAGCGTCGGCCCTCTCGTAGATGTCCACCTCCCTTTCCTCCCAATCTACTTCCTGCACATTTCTGTCGTATCTCACCTTCTTTGACAGATCGGGTTTAGCGTAAATATCCGAGGACATCTTGAGACTTGCAAACTGCAAGATGCGTCTGGTGGGTCCCCACACATGACACATATAACCTCTAACGCCTCTAACTAGCTTGCTATTCCATCATGATTCCTCTTGAATAATGGCCTGAAGATAAAATGTGAATATCAGTTAAGTACAAAAAAAACAACAGGTTTCAGCATCCATCGATGTAATCGGTCATCCGTTTCTCTGCTACCGTCCCTGTACTGTCCCCGTCCCAGTCGAGCCAAACTCAATTGATACCCGAGTAACCGATTAGAAGTTGAGAGTCCTGTCAGTAACCAGTCCGGTACGGTTTAATTGTCCCTGTTGTGTTGCCTTGTTTCTGCCAGCAGTCGCTGGTAGTTAAAGCGGGATGGATAGCGACTTGTCTTTCTCCTCTCGCCGGTCACCTGTTGTGTGTTTACACGGCTGTGTGGCATCCAGCCAGCCGCTAGCTACCAGTATAGGACTCGGTGAGTGGAAAACAATTCGCCACGATGATCTAAAGTAGGCAACAAAGTGACAATCTCCTGAATACGTTTCGGTTTTTCCACATAAGAACTAGTTAATAAAATCAGGAAGGAAACTAAGAACAAAAAACATAATTTTCACTTAAACTTGGAAAAATCTACCAAGAATTTGCTCCACATAAGGACATGCAGGCAGTTAATGTTAACGCCAGTTAACCCTGGTTAATTAAACGCTAACCTAAACCTAATGCTAGCGAATTAGCTACAAAACGGTTAGCACAACAAGTGCTATTCTGAGTTAAACCTCACTGACGAGAAGATATGGTTTTCATTCAGACCCCACACTGTATGTGACACAGTAACGTCAGTTTATAAGCATTTAGCCAAAGTCCATTACCAATTATGTTCTTGATTAATTTTGTCTGTAAAATATAAAATAATATGGTAACTGAAACAATCTCTGTGAGCCCAAAGTGACATTTTGCTGATTTCTTTCCTACAAAATGCCCAAACAAACATTCAGTAGACCGTTATATAAGATAAATTAAAGCAGCAAGTCCTCATACTGGAGATCCTGGAACTGAAGAACGCTTTGACAATTTAGCTTGAGACAATCTACTGATTGTCTAATCATTTCACCTCTTGCCAAAACTACAAATATCCTATTACTGGCAACCATCCATCTATGTTTTTGTTTATTTCTGTCAGAGTACCTCTGAGATTTGAGATACCAATGAAGATGAAGGGCATTTTATTTGTACTGCTCACAAAGCTAACATGGTACGTGGGACATCTGAACAGGAGAAATTGAGAAGCTACGTTATGTTTGTAATATGTAAAGTTACTCCACATGTGAGGTACTCAAAGTGGTAGTAAATTGTACCTGAACCATACACTGATAAGGACCTTTTAGGGTCTAGGGTTGTATTAATCACACATGGTCGTGTGTTTGTGTCCAGATATCTTGAAGCGTGGTGGTAATGCAGCAGATGCTGCGATTGCTATAGCAGCAGCACTGGTGGTAACAGAGCCGTGCAGCACCGGTCCTGGTGGAGACGCCTTCTGCTTGTTCTACAACGGAAACACCGGAGAGATCAGAGGAATTAACGGCAGGTGGAAACTCTTCTTTCGCTGCTGTTGTCTTCATAGTACAGCATGATTAACTGAGCCTCCCTCTGTGTCCTCAGTGGTCGTTCGCCCAGAGCTCAGACCCTGGACTTCCTGGAAGGACGTGGTTACACTGCGGAGGCACCTCCCTCACCTGCTGATGCCTTGAATGTCACAGTACCAGGGGCCCCTGCATGTTGGTGCGATACCGTGCAGCTGTTTGGCAGTCACAAGGTTTGGTGTGTTTGTGTATTCATCTGTGTGTGCTGTGTTCTATGCAACACCCAGGTAGCCAAAAGCCCATCGAACATAATCATTCACATGACGTAAACAACCTACATGTAAACACTGCAAAGGGAGCCTTATTGGAACACCACCAACAAACACACTTGGAAGTAGGACTTTTGACACTTGTGTCAACAGTGGTGTTGAAGGTGGGTCAAGAAGATACAAACTGGCTCTATGGATATTCCCTTTTTTGGTCAAGCAGGAGTTACTTAGCCTTTTATGGTAGGTAGGTAGGTATGTTTTTTTACAGGTCTAATAAAATGTGGGCAAGCTTTTGAACTATGGCTCCTAAACTTGAATTAATTGGAGCCACTGATCTGTTTTTTCTCTCCTGGGGGGTTGGGACTTGAACTCAGCAGACAAAAACTCCCGTGTAAACAATATACTTCAGCAATAATCATTTGAAAGCTGAAGACTCGTCTGCTTTAAATTGTACTCCTGGCAGATGAGAGCAGTCACACTGCACTTCACAAATATACAATCAGTCCATGTCTCTTGGAACTGTCTTATCTCTCAGGTCAACCTAATTTTGCAGTCTTGTTAAAAATAAAAAAAAAATAAAACTCCAAAATAAAAGACTGGTGAAAAATGTAAATGTGTAAACAAATTTTATTTGTGGGCAGGACTTCACAATAAAACTCAAAATTGACATTGTCCTCACAGGCTGGACTTGGTACCCGTGCCCGTAGTTTTAGAGCTCCTGTTTTAAAATGGATATAAAGCAGTTACATGGTCTTAAGTTGTGTGTATTTTTGCATTGCATGTCCACTCAAACTTCATTTGTCCGAGCAGAATGAATGCTTAAAGGGGACATATTATGAAAAACTAACTTTTTGTGTGCACATACATTTGGCTATCTGGAGTCCCTACCAAACCTCAAACTGTGAAATAAGACAACCAGTCAGTTTTTCTGGGCTACCTAGATTAGAAAACATGTGATTCCGTAAACCATTCAGATTTGGCTCCCCTTCCTATGTCACATGCGGGCTCATTAGAATATACCTCCCTCCATCTGAGTATCTTCCCCCACGACTTGAGAACTGCCTTTAAAAAGGTGCGCCATATTTTTCTCGCAAGCCAATTAGAGCAGACTGTGCTTTTTGGGAAGTGGGGCTTAAGGAGAAAACATACGATGAATTGTAAATAATGTCAGTGCAGCTACAATTGGATTTTGAGAACAGTTACGAGATACATGCAACACGTTCACAACTGTTTGTTTTATGCTATCAAAATGTATCTTAGGAAATTAAATATATTATTAATGTAATGGAAGTGAGTATTGTTAACATTAAGGGAATTTTGGGACATCAGAAAAGTAAATGGCACATCATCATAAAGTAACCGTGAAGGGTTTCCTCATTTGCACAGACTGAAAACCCTCAGAGGAAATTACAAACCAGTTGGTCTCCAAATATTTCTCCTCAAAACAATGACTCACACTTCCTGCTCAGCGAGGTTTCCTGTGAGGTAATAAGCGCGTGCTTCCTCTCCCTGTTTCCCTAGCTGTCCTTGCAGGAGGTGCTGAGCGGGGCGGTGGAGCTTGCAGAGGTGGGGTATCCTGTTGCAGAGGTAACGGCTCACCACTGGGCAAAATGGGTGGCTGCTCTGAGAGATGATGGGAAGGAACTAGGTGGAGACCTGCTGATCGATGGTCAGGCCCCCAAATGTGGACAAGTATTCAGAAACCCAACCCTGGCCCAGACCCTGAAGGTAAATCATTGAAACTAACAAACACACAACGCATGTTAATAGGTCATGTGAGGAGCACTGGGCCATTCTTTTCTGAACTCTGGTTATTTAGAACAGAAGGAAACAGAATACTTGTTTGCTGTTGCCTCGTCTTCCCAGAGGTTTTATTCTTTTCTAAACTTGACTTAGCCTTCTATATAGGAAGACCTTGAATGAACCCAGGGGCAGCATGGATAATTAACTCTGAAACCATTAGCGTGTTGGACTAAATATGGATGGGAAACAAGGTTGATGGAGGAAGGAATACAGGGCTGGTCAAAATATGAAGGACATGGCAAATTGCAAGGGGAGGATGGAGGGAGCCTGTATACCTGGCCATCAACAGAATCCTTCATAGCTCAATGCACTTAAAAGTAGTTTCCAGCAGATCTAAGTTAAAGTTTATTAAAATATTGGCACGCTTTCATGGTCGAAAAAGTAGAAAGCAATGCCTCTGTTTGTACCTTGTACTGTTAGCCGCTTATATCTACGGCAAACAAATATCCAATTAAAGTAGGCTTATTGGTCTGTCTGTCTGTGTCTGTCGGTCGATCCACCACTTTGATCCAGGCTGAAATATCTCAACAACTATTGGAGGGATCGCTATTACGACTGTAATAGCGACTGTGGCCAAGTGGATAGCAGGGCCGTCCTTCAATCAGAGGTGGTTCGATCCCCGGCTCCGGCTCTGCTAGTAGCATGTTGATGTGTCCTTGAGCAAGACACTTAACCCCAAAATTTCTCCCGTAGCTGTGCCTACGGTGTAGAAATAATATAGAATCTGAATTGTAAGTCGCTTTGGATAAAAGCGTCTGCTAAATGACTGTAATGTAATGTAATTTATGTAGAGAAATGGCCCCCAGAGAAAGGGAAAATTCTTTGAAACATAATTTAGATGTCGTGATGAGACGCTACAACTCGCCCCTTAAACCATTTTAAGTGAGGTGGTGCATTTTTGGACGTGCGGGGACAATGTAACATTCATAAAACCACGCTCAATTAGTAGTTTCCTGTTGGTGTGACTTCACTAGAATGATGACTGATCTCACAGTTTGTGTATTTATGTGTTTGACTGCTTGTGCATCACCAGTAAAGCATGCACTGCTCAATGCTCTTCTGTGTTACAGCATCAAACGGTCAATCAGTCTTTACTAATTCAATAATGCAGGAACACTGCCAAATACGCCCTTTATAAGTCCACACCCACACACACACACACAACCACACACAGTCACGTTCCTGAGGCAGTTAAAACAATAGCAGTGACCTCAGCCCCATTGATGGATGTTTTCCATTGCATCATAACGGTGATTCCTCAGCGATGACGGTGTGTGATACATTTTTTTTTTTGTAGAGAAAAATCACTCATTCACACTCACACACACACACACACACCATCCTGTTCATTTGCTAACATTGATTTGACCTGTAGATACTCACAATAGCGGACACGTCACCCACATATCTTTCATGTTGCATTACATGATATTTGAATGGCTGTGTTTTGTGCTGTGGTTTTAAAACATGCACATGGACAGGCAGAATAGGCTGATTGATTGAACAGTTGATTGATTGGTGGACTGATGTATTGACAGGAGCTCGGTGAGCGTGGCAAACCAGCTTTCTACCAGGGCAGAGTTGCCCAAGCCATCGTCAAAATCATCAACCAAAATGGAGGAGTCATGACCCTGGATGATCTCAGTAGCCATGACAGTGAGGTCATCACCCCCATAAGCACAGAGTACAAGGTGAGGTCAGCGAGCATCTGTCTGTATTTTTGAAAACGTGGTCAGCAGAGGGAATGACCTCCATTGTGTGTTCAGGGTGTGCGTCTGTGGGAGCCGCCTCCTAACAGTCAGGGGTTGACTGCCCTACTGCTGCTCAACATCCTGGAGAACTTCCCTCTCAAAGGTATTCACTGGCATGCTGATGTAGCAGAGATGCATTAGGACTCCATACGAGAGAATCCCACGTATAGATATCAGTCTGGCGATGTGGATGAATCAAAATTTACTTCATAGAAAAGATAAACCTTTAGCATACTCACATTATTATTCATATTATCTTGGTTTTATTAGGCTGGGATTAGATATTCCCCTCTTAAATCTCTGCCTACACAACATTTCAAAGGAGGTGAATGGAATTCCTAGCGACTTGTCCAGGGTGTACCCTGCCTCTGCACCCCTAAGGGGGTGTGGGTTCAGGTAATGATGGTTGGATGCTTCTTGTAGCTTTCCACTTGAACTGTTGACGGGATAATATCTTCAGTGAAAAAAAACTCTCCTCTACTCCTTCAAGGGGACAAAACCAAAAGTCATCATAGAATTAGATTTGCACTAATCTGTGTGTGTGTGTGTGTGTGTGTGTGTGTGTCTGGGTGGGGCTGCAGGCCATAACAGCTCTGACTACATCCATGTACTGGCGGAGGCTGTGCGCTTGGCGCTGACAGACGCTCTGCGTTACCTGGGTGACCCAGATCATGCGAGCGTCCCTCTCGAAACCTTACTGGACAAGAGCTACAGCCACCAGCGGGCGCAGCGCATCCGCATGGACAGGTGTGTGTTTCTGCGTGTGTCCGTTACCAGTACCAGTGTGTACCCGTCGTGCTCTGTTGACTTTAGATAGGGCCGTAGATTTTTACTTCCCCTCACCCGACATAAATGTTAATCCCTTCATGCCTCGGTCCTTCCTCCCCTCCTACACTGCTCCGTCACCTGTGTTGGGTGTATGTTTTGGCAACAATATGTATTTATTGGCCAGTACTGTAGACTTTGACCTCAGGTCTAAAACAAACAGACTATAAAATTATTTTTATACCGTTCATAATCTCTTAACGATCTCTTAACATGCACACACATGTACACACGTATTATTCAACCCATAAAAAAACCACCATAATTGAAATACCTGGGCGTGCACGTAGACGGTGCACAAGCCACACTGGACCCTTCTCATGTCCTGCATGAGGTGTACCAGCTTCTCCCCTCGAGAGGGGCTTGAAATAGGCCTTTTCCATACACATGGGATGGCTTAGCTGGACTTGGTTTGACTCTGAAGGTGTGTCTTTAACTGATGAAGTCTTGAGTCCATTTATGTCTCACATATACTTATATGTACTTATGAGTCACCATATATACTCGTATCATATAATGCATTAGACTGCATGCAGAGGGCTGCATCCCGTACGTACACCCCTCACACCTGGACTTTATTTAGTATCAATATCAAGTATCAACCTTAACTCAACCTTTATGATTCAACCAACCCTATATTTAATGTGAATCAGACCCATTGTCTCTCATTAATACAAACAGTAAGAAACGTATTGTCTTCACAGTCATTATGTTCACATAATAAAACAGGGAACTGGGAGAAATCAAGTGAAAGCAGGAAATTATAGATCATGTTTACATGCGCTGCAATTACCTGGTTACTGTTAAACCTGTGTTTACATGCACCCGGCATTCAGACTCCTCAGCCGACACCCGACGTTATATTTGAACCAAGGCTGTCATATGTTTTTTTTTTTTGCTCTGATAAGAACATTAGGACTGACACGCTGAGAAAACAGGTAGTGAGAAAGCACACAATTATAAAGATTATCTAAGCGATAGCCAGTGCTTCCAATGTGCAAGGTTGACAGTTACTTAGGACCTTTATTTTCCTATCAGATATATTTGATAAAAATATTATATTTGTATTCCTTGTGAAAATAAATTATCATTAAGTAGTAGCACATTGTCTTATTATTTATCTTTCAGTGCATTTTAAAACTGCATGAACATGCTAAGCAATTGAAAACACTTAAAGGAATAGAGGAAAATCCATTTATTTGCTTATTTGCAGAGAGTTGTGTGTCTGCTAAAACATGCTGCTGGTGCCAGCAGATGAAAAAAAAGTAACAACCACAATGTCTGATGTGTGTTTATCTGTAGGGCCATGGAAGAAGTGGAGCCTGGCCTGACAGCAGGAAGTGACACAGTCTATTTCTGTGTGATTGACAGTCAGGGCAACGCCTGCTCATTTGTCAACAGCACCTATATGGGCTTTGGAAGTGGGCTGGTCCCTAAGGATTGTGGATTCTCACTACAGGTGTGAGGGGTCAGAAAGAGGGTATGCCATTGTGTGCATGTGAGGTTGAGAAGGGGGTGTAACACTGAGTGGCAACATCAGGGGATTTGATGAATAGAAATAAAGAAATCATGGACCAGACCTATGAAGACATATTGCACTAGTTACATGGTAACATGGAATAAACTTCATTTCCACAGAAGTTATCCAATCTGAAAATAGAAACAATAAAACTTAAAAAAGGACATTGATAAAGTTGATTATTATGAAGTTTATCATTATAGTGTTTTCATGAAATCCCTTTTTCCCGCTCACAGAATCGCGGTGCAAACTTTTGTCTGCATCGTAACCACGTTAATGGTGTCGCTGGGGGGAAGCGGCCATTTCACACCATAATACCTGCACTTCTCACTGACTCTGCAACCACGTCACAAAAACCACGACTCCTTGCTGCACTGGGAGTGATGGGGGCATTGATGCAACCACAGGGACACGTGCAGGTACGCTGTGATCAAGAGTAGACTGAGGTGGAAAATTAATTGCAAAAAATTAGCTTTGAGATAAAGTACAATAAGTATTAAAGATATGTCCCTTACACGGTTATTAATCAGTTGTCTCTCTGTTGTTTGTGAACATTATCTTTTGATTTGTCCGTTTGCAAATAAGTTGCAATATGTTATTTAATAGTCAGACTAGATCCGGCATTTGAGAAATCAAAAATTGGAAACACAAACCATTGTGTGCAGCAGGCTAGGGTGACTTCATTACATTAAGTGACTTGAACACACCTCGCTTTAATTGTGGTTCAGTCTTATGAGATGAATGTGTTAATGAGCTACTGACTGACGTTGCCCTTGTGTTTAGGTGTTGTTGAATATGTTGGAGTTTGGGATGAATCCTCAACAAGCTCTGGACGCACCAAGAGTCTATGTACAGTATCACCACAAAAGTATATCATGTCCTCTCAAAACACACACACACACACACACAATCACACATGCAGACTCTGTCACATATAGAGAACAGTGTGATAGCATAAACATCATTTTATAATCACGTACAACAGCTCTTTCTAATTACAATCCAGCTGTCTGCCTCTCTAATCCTGGGATTAAACACCAGCCATTTATCAGCCATTATGTAGGTAGTAGGATGGTGTTTTTCTACTGAATTCACATGAGATTTATGGGAATTTTGTGAAAGAAGACAGTGTGTCCCATGCTTGTGTAAAGCACTTTTTGGAATGATAATCATACTGTGATTAAACATTCTGTGTCTAGCTGATCAGTGGTCGGTTCATTTGGAGGAAGGGGTCGGCCAGGAGGTAGCTGAGGAGCTGAGAAGACGGGGCCACAAAGTCAGCTGGCCAATCACAGGTACCTTTTGTTATTTACACAATTACTGTTGGCAGTGTCTGCGTGGTATTTTGTTTTTTACATGATAAGTATGCTACGGTTCCAGACAGTAGACCAGTTTCTCATTCGTTCATCATAAAACACAAAACTAACAAAAACAGAGGAAAAAAGGCCGTTGTGCAGGATGTCAACGAAGCAGTTATTTGTAAGAGTTTTTGCACTCAAGTCAAGTTTTTTTTGCTCCATTTTGTCTCATTGATACATATTTTATTACAAATAGGTGCTACATGTAGGAAAAGGTAATGTGTTTCATTAATTGTTATATTGATTTAACGGCCATAAACAAGACCATGACTGAAACAACTGGTGAAGCATTCTGGGCCTGAGTTAGCTGCTGCTGTCTGTAAAATGCTTCATTCTTCATGAATTCATTCAGTCATAGAAGTTTTTCCCCATTTATCTTTTTGCTCAAACACACAGGCCACATGAGGTCACAGTTTGGGCGGGGACAGATCATTACAGTGGGGGATTGGTGGAACCCATCTGTCAATCAAGCTGATCATCCATCCAGGGTGCTGTGGGCGGGATCAGACCCCAGAGCAGATGGATGTGCTCAGGGATACTAGACATAAGTGACCTTCTCTCTTCTTCCCTATAGATGTCGTATTCAAATACATTGATCACAAAGTATTCTGAAGTAAATTCTTACACATGAACTGTAGAACAGAGTTACTTTGAATATTTGCCGGTGACATAATTCACAGTTATCGCCAACGTTTTTTCTTTGGCTTCTTTTATGAAACCATTTTTATTTCCATGTAATAACTTGAGGACAACTCAGGTAATCAACACAATCGTAGCACAACACATTAAACCTTTATAAAGTGTCTCTTTCATCACATGTCTCCCCACAACCTCTTATATTCGGGCCACATTTATAAGCTAGGACGCTGTTTTGTTCGCTCTTAAATGTAGAACAACCAATCGTAAAATACGTCTTTGTGTGACATCACATACAAAAGATGCTCTTCCTCAACCCTGTCTTTTGGTTGAGATAATTATCTGTTTCAATGTCTTTACTTGGATGCTGTTGGTGTAGAAACAATATAATTACATATATAACCCTCACAAATTGAGTTTAGATAATGTAATTATGTGATGTGAATCAAGTCAATCAGTGTATCTCCGTTCAGATTTGTTTTGCATCATTTTCCTACACCTTAATAAAGTGAAGTAAATGTACTGATTTAACAGTCTGTATTGAAATGATCTGTGAAATATGATGGATATTTTTACGATTTTATGCATTTTTACAAATGACAAATAAATCAATATTTTCTGTACCTGATGAAGAGCTGATTTTGGTCCAATATGTCTTATAAGAAAAGTACAATGTTTTACCAGCAGTAGTTAATACAGTTGGGAGTCATTAGGGAATTATAATTCAGTTACAGTTTTTTTTAATTCAGCACCTAGATAAGATAGATGTGTGTGTGTATCTAACAGGTCCTAATGGAGATATTGATCAGTTGGTATGTCCAACACTTTGGTCTAGAGAGCAAGATCTCTCAGAAAAAACCTGTATGTGTGGATATTCAGGGTCTCAAAAAGATGATTTCTAAAGTCTACTGTAACGTAAAATTGTACAATTCGTACAAAACATTTGGTCTGATATTATTTGTTTGCTCTGTATATTCCCAGTGTGAATATTTAACGTTATTTGCTTATTACTCTCTGAACTTTTCTCCTGCACCACCGAGAAAAATCAGGGTCTAATGGGCACATTGCCATCAAGGACAAACCATTGCTGTTTTGGACACTTTCAAACAAAAAGATATATCACAGACTCTTATGCAGATTATTGTGACATTTGCTGAGTCAATTGTTTTTCTGGCCTTTTCCACTGTCACAACTCTCAGGACATATGATCATCATCTGGTACATGGCATGTGCATGTTTTCAAGCAGGCTAGATGGAGTTGGTGTTTTGCCTTTGTGTATGAGCTTTATCCTTGACTGAACTTCAGCTGTCGGGGAAACGCCCTGTTGCCCCTCAACATACCACACAGACTGGATAAATACAGAGGCAGACACAGACAGACAGGATACATTAAATTACAGTATATGCAGTGGCTTGGGTTGTGTGAAAAAGGATGTTAAAAAAATAAGTGCGTTGGTAAACAGCTTGCACCCTGGAGCATGCAGCCCGAGCATGATTCTACTTCAACACAAACCTCTTGATGTAGAAACATGATGTTGAACTTTGTTTCATTGTTGATCTCCTTACAGCTACCAACAGCACCTGGTACCAAATGTTCACTCCTATAACAACCCATGTGTTGTGTCACCCAAACACCCTCCGCTTTACATAATCTGTCTTAATTAACACTGGTTGAAACAGCTTGTTAAAGCAGGTCGTTAGTGGCCAGTTACAGCTTTCGGCACAGTTTATCTGGATGTTTTGCATTCCAGCTG
Source organism: Anarrhichthys ocellatus (assembly GCF_004355925.1). Classification (NCBI taxonomy): domain Eukaryota; kingdom Metazoa; phylum Chordata; class Actinopteri; order Perciformes; family Anarhichadidae; genus Anarrhichthys; species Anarrhichthys ocellatus. The sequence continues at coordinate 395,344 of NW_022280052.1, read as the reverse complement.
GATTATAAAGTAGCTCACAACATGCTGGGCCCCTAAAACA
>NW_022280052.1:382887-395294 GCF_004355925.1 Anarrhichthys ocellatus | reverse complement strand
AAACACTCAAAGTACACAACATGCTGAGCCCCTAAAACACTCCTAATACACATACACAGTCGTTCTGGCTTTCTGACACAGCACTATTAAGAGTCACGCTGTGCCCTATTGCCCCACATAGACCTGCTGAGCTGTTTTATCATTCGAACCTAGAAAAAGGCAGCCTTTGCCTGTGGGCACTATCAAGAATATGGGAACACCCCATGAGACATTTTGGATTGGACATGTAAAAACCTCTACTTTACCATTTTTTCATGTTTCATCTTCCATAGTGTTTTAAAATGAAATGTTGGGGATTGAGAAAAATATCTTGAATCTTTTTGTCTATATCCTTTTATCTAGATTCAATACACTTGAAAATATGTTTAGGTTTATCATCGTCTTATTTATATGTCAACAAAGTTTTCGCAAGTGTTGGAAAGTGCCTTTACTTTTCTTTACATTCGTTTTTAAATGTTCTGCTACCTTTTATACTCCACTACAGGTCAGAGAGACATATTGTCCTTTTTGCTCCACTACATTTATCTGACAGCTATTTTGGTTTATTGTAAAAATGCAAAACATATAATCCGTTTATACAATATGATGCATTGTGACAGATTGAACTATTAAAATGAGCTCCAACTCGACACCGTTAATAATGATCCAGTAATATAACATTCCATTTAGCTGTATAACAAATACTTTTGATACTTTGATGTTCATTTTGTTGCTAATACTTCTGTACTTTCAGTAACATTTTGAATTCAGGACCTTCAATTGTAATAGAGTATCGCAATCAAGTCAATCAGTCCATTAGTTTATCACCAGAAAATGTGCCCTTTTTATAATTAATCAGTCATTGAAGTCATCTATCAAGATTAACATAAAACAAGATTCTTTTGTCTTCTTTCATATCACGACTTAACATTTGGTCTTGGGACTGTCGGATGAAACAAGCACATTCACCCGTGGCTCTGAGAAGTGGTGAAAAATCTTATTGACAAAATGATCAATAATCTATAATGTGAGCCCTTGTAAATATATAGTATTCATACTTAATAGGGTATATATACTGTACAAATCTGTAAACCATGTGAAAATAGGGGTTTAGTAAAAAAAACCTCACTGCTGTATTGACTCGGTCATTCTGAAGGAAATGTATTTTGTGAGGCCTGGCTGACTAAGGCTGTGGGAAACACACACACACAAACAACACACACACTTGAGGGATTTCTCATATCTTTGGCTGAGCTCTGTGCAACCATTGGTCAGCCCCCTTCCTGTGAGTGTGTTTCCTGGAGCACGTTGTTTCATGGCAGAACTCCCTCTGTAAGGAAGGAGAATCTGTTGAACACACAAACACACACACAAACACACACACAGCAGGCTCTCGTCACTTGTTTTTGTTTCCTTGCTCCCCAGCTGGTCCGACCCTTCCCTCCCGTCTTTCTCTCTTTCTCTTGCTCTCCTCGGTCCATTCCAGTTCTCTCCTCCCTGCGGTTGTGAGTGTACTTTTCGGGTGAGCGATGTGTTGTTCGGTGGGTTTCGCCAGGTCTCTGGGTCTGGCCCTGCTGCCTCTGGCCCTCTGCTGCATCCTGGCCAACCTGCTGCTGCTGTTTCCCATGGGAGAAATCACCTACATCCAGCAGGACCGTCTGGCCAACTACGTCTGGTACTTTGGTGGACTTGGAGGAGGGGGAGCACTGGTGAGTTAAAGACATGCATTTATATTAGATTATGAAACCTTCTGGTTAGTCTCTAGTTATATTTCTAGGATTACACTGAAGGTTTTGGTAAAGTCAGAATATTCTGATCCCAACTTTGTCATCTTTGGTCAGATCATCAGATTACTGGAGGTCACCTTTAGTGGTCTGGTGAACATACACCAAACTTCAGGTGCTGGTCATGCGGCAGTGACATATTTTGAAGAAAGGACAACCACACATTACTGCCTCAATATTTTTATATATATATATGTATTTTTAGTCATTGGATAACTTTCCTTAAACGTAATGCAGTCCAAAGTTACTATTATAATTTTGCTTTATATTTAGTTAAAAATGTGTTATACCAGCTTACAAAAATGCAGTTGACTGTTGAATTGTTTACTTTTTTATGCCAATCAATAATCAAGAAAATCTAAAAATGTTTTCTCTTCTTTCTGTGTAACCAGACTTTAGACCAATCACTGATTTATCATAAAAGATTTGAAACATGATACCTGTTCTCCACGGTGTGCATGTCCTTTCATTCTCTGCCGCTCAAATTGGATTGGATTGCAGTTGCAGCCGTGTGAGCTTGGCGTACAGACCGGGCCTTTGACAGAGATGTATATATTATTTCTACTAGAATCTGTATTTTTGGCAAGTGTATGTCATTCATGTTTACATGGTATGACTGTTAAAAATTGAGCTGTTACTGAAAGCTGTGAAACTTCAGAGGTCACGTGACCGTTTAATCCGACTATGACTTCTGTATGTATTTTCTGAACAGGTCATGAAGTATATAATGTGTCAGATTGGATTATTTTGCCTGGCAAAGGTGGCTAAACAATATGGATGTAGGTTTAACTGAGGTCACTGGTAGCACGTGGTGTAACTCATCCCTCTTAGTTTCATCTTGAGGAAAAGAAAAAAGAAAACATGACATTTTTTGACCAAAATACGATTAAATGTCAATGTTTCCCCTTCAGTACCATTCAGTCTGAGTGTGTTTGCAGTTGCTCATTGAGAACAATGGAGTTTTGTTTGAATTCACAGTTAATCTGTCTGCTACATGCTGCTGATCTAATGGGTTCATGCTCCAACTGAGCTGAAAGGAGCTGTTCTTTTAGTTTGGTTTTAAGGAGGAACAGAGGAGAGATTGTAATTACTCAAACAAGATTAACCTTGTTGACCAACAGAGCCCTTGTGTTGGGTACACAAAGCTTTACTCTTTAAAACATTTCGATTTTTGGTTATTTTTCAGTAAAAAAAACAAATGTAACTGTAACAGACCGTATTCTACTGAACAACAGACTCTGCAAAGACAAGGGTACACATTTCCACTTTAACAGCAGGTGTTAAAGTGTGTTTCTGCCATTTAAAAGAAGGCATTTCTCAGCTGCTCATATCTGACTATCTAATGCAGAAGGATTGTGATTTAACTGCACATGTATGCAGACGTTTAGTGCAAAGCACTTTTGGTACTCCAGTGCCTCATTATTAGAAAACTTTCTTTATAGAATTTATTGCAGAATTACTGTGCTGAATCAGCACATTGGAGACCAATCGTTTAAAAACCGGAAGACGATGCAGAACAATGATCAATGAATGAAGTCCTGTCAAGTTATGATAGCGAAAGGTCTTCACCTTAAAATGTTCTTTTAACATGCTGTTAATGCCACTTTATGCAAGCGTTTCACAATAAAAGTGAGGGGATTAGGCCCCCTGAACTGCTGATTGGTTCTTAATGTGAATTATGAAGGAAGTTTGTATTAACATCAAACAGCAGAAAATGGGAATGGACCACAAAACAGGGTTCTGACTAAAACAAGAGGATACATTTAAATCAGGGGAATTTAGAAATATAGGCCCTCTAAGAAGCCTTACTCACTATTTTAGGAATAGCTAGTATCGTTGCATCTGTTTTTAGAAGATACAACTTTATCTTCATTTATGTTTTCTTTGTTAGTCTGAGATTACTTTTGCCATACTGTCCTTTGTTTTTTTCCCTTTTGAGCTTTTCCTTTTTTTTTTGTAGAAATGACAGAAAGCTAAAGAGTCAAAGAGCAGATTGATCTCCTCTGAGAGAAATCTATCTTTAGCTCCCTCCTTTCCTCTCCCTCCCTCTTCTTCACTCATTTTCCTTCTCTCTCTCTCCCTCTTCCTTTCTCGCTGTGCACTTCCCTCTGTATTGTTAGTATCACTCTGCCTCAAACCAAGGACAGTGCTTTAGGGGGACATTCAGGATGTGTATGTAACGATGCCTATGAACTTTGTGTGTGTGTGTGTCTGTGTGTGTAGAACCTTGGGAACTTCCCTCCCTCTGTTAGGATGTGATATAAAGTCCTTGACCCCTGGGAGAGAGACAGCACAGGAAAGAGGAGGAGAGGAAAAAGGGAGGGAGGGATAGTAAACGTGTACCCTGAAACAAACAGATGTAGGATTGAAATTATGTCTTTCTCTATCCTGTAGTTACCTTGCAGTAAGGCCCCCCACACAACTATATGAGTGCCCAATGCTCTTGTTTGAACAATTGTATTGTCACAACAATCAAATGCATTGTCATTAAATTTGTATAGATGTGTATGGTCCTAAGAGGATAAATCCTAATGATTTTTATGTAGCACCAACTACAGGTCCCTTAATGCAACACTTTAGACAAAATGACTCCCTGGTCACTGTATAGTGCACCATATTTTCCCTCTGCCATGTTATTTGACATGCTACATAATGCTTTTAAAGCACGGAAAGGCCTAAGAAGACCGATGTTGACAAAGTGCCTCTTAGACCGTTGAGAGTTGAGCCAGATCTGACAAGTTGAACCCGACTGAGTCTTAAATGGCCTGCAAACATTCGATTAGTGTGAAATGAGCAACACAGCCTCATGTTGCACATTTGTTTACGTCCTAGGCGATTTGTCTTTTAGGTGTCCAAACAATACTGCTTTTAACAAGGATGGTGATTGACAGGTGGGACAAAACATGTGTCGAGGCTAAGGTGCTGTATGTATACGTATGTACTATGTGCTGTATAAAGAAATGTACATGACTTGTAGGGCTGTAATAATACAGTATGGGTGGTGATAATGATATGCTTCCAGTAACTGCTAGCTAAGAGAAGCAGGATTAATAATCTTTTCTTGTAGTAGAATATGATTATTAGCCTAGCTTATGTAGCTTTAGCATCTATGTATATATATATATATATATATATATAGGCCTACTACTATAACAATTTAATGTGTATCACTTCCTGCCATTTCAAATGACAAAAAAAATGCTGCTGTTCAGAAATTTAACTCTGTGTCTCCAGATGCTGGTTCCAGCGGTGGTCTTCATCACTCTGGGGAAATGTAACTGTTGTTGGAATGAGAGCTTAATGGTAAGGGACTTATTAAACCATCACACTCAAAATCTACAGGAGGTACTCTATGCTAAGCTAAGTCTGCATCAAAAACTCCAGGAGTAATGACACTGATGCTAAGCTGATGCTTAGCATCATCCTCATTTCCCATGCTGCTCTCTAAACATATAAAAATACAGTTTTGTTTGCTGCACACAGATCAAAATCAAAATATTTGGTTGTTTGGTCTTTCACGAATTGTAACTCTTAGTGTCCCCATTTTACTGCCATTTTGTTGTTTCTTTCTCACCAAGAATAATACTGAACAGTTGTCATTAAGCCAGACAACACTGTGTCCTTATGAGGTGGAATGTTAATGCTAATCAGCTGTAATAATTCAACAAGGGTCCCATTGTTACTCAAATCTCAACAAAGTAAGCTTGGCTCACACCATTCAAGCCACATGCACAGCTGCTGTTATGTGTGTGTGTGTTCATGTGTGTGTGTGTGTGTTTATAGCAGTCTCTGTATCTGATCTATGAAACACATAAATGAAACCGTTAACATTTATACAGACAGGCATTCACACATACAGTCACAAAGGCATACCAACACGTTCATGTTCTTCTATATAATCACTTTGTGTGTCTCCAGATGTGCGGGTCAGTGTTGGCAGCTGTGGTCGGCCTGGTGGGGTCTGGTTACTGTTTCGTCGTGTCAGGATTTGCCTTGATGCAGGGTCCCCAGTGCTTCACTTCTTATGGATGGACGTACCCATTTGCAGACAAGGGGGGCAGGTAGAGAGATGCTGTGTGTGTGTGTGTGTGTGTGTGTGTGTGTGTGTGTGTGTGTGTGTATGTTGGGGCATGGGGGTTTATAAACAGAGAAGAATGTGTGCATACATGTCCTCAACTTTATATTTCACTGGTAAACAGAACGAACTGACTACAAACAACTGTAAAAATGGACAGTTTTACCCGTTGCCTGTGGTAAATGTGACTAGGTGCCCTTATCTGGAAAACAATGGACTTTGCCTCCACGTTTTTTGTTAATTTTGTAAATCAGGACACCTTGTCATGTGTCGACTTATGTCATCAATGTGTACTTAGAGAGACAACTCTCCCCCTTAGTACTTCAGTATTTTAAGAATGTGGTGCAGCACTCACAATGAGTTGTAACCAATGCAAAAAATATATATAATATAAATGTAACTGCTGGTCTGTGATTGATCTGTCTCTCTCTGTGTCCCAGGTATCTCTTACAACCAGAGACGTGGTCACGGTGTCTTCAGCCGGTTCACATCGTGGAGTGGAACGTGACTCTGCTGTGTGTGTTACTGGGCCTGGCTGTGCTTGAGTTCATCATCTGTCTGTTACAGCTGGGCAACGGTTTAGTCAACGCCGTCTGCCGGCCCTGTTGCTACAAGCAGGAGTATAGTCTGAACGCGTAAATCAACACACACATGTATGTAGACTCACCTGCTGAGACACAAGTGCCTGTGCACACATAAACAAATCACACACTCAATATGTATGCACAGATACAGGACATTAATGGACACACGTGGAAGCGGAAGTCTGCACACACAGCACCATGTGTGCGAGTACAATTCAACCTTACTTAGACACACCTACAGTATCATGGACTTCTGACAGCCACGTCAGTGTAATCACTATATTTTCAAGCTTTTGATTTGCCCTTTTAGAGTGGCAAAAATCACCAGGCAGTCATTGATGATAGTTATGATTATGATGATGAGCTTTTCTGGTGCAGTAGTCTCAACATTTCAAAGGCAACAGGTTATTAGTACATAATAATGTAGATATGTGTGTGAGCGTGTGTCCTGAATACTCCATAGAAAATATAGTAAACTTAAATAATAAAGACAAAGTAGATAATGATAACGACAACAATATTAATAATATTATTTAGTATATTGTCCTATCCTATATGGGATAGGTTTCACTGAAGTAAGTAGCAGTGTGTGAAACTTTCATTTGCTTTTTTAAAGAAGAAGATAAAAAACAACTGTTCTCAAACTTGAGTGACAACTGTTCACTTCATGACATTTACATTCTTAATTTCAAGGTTGCATCACTTTCTTTGTTATCATTATTGGCGGTATACTTTCTGTACTTTCAGAAACCCAACAACTACATTACCGCTTTTATTGCTAAAACAGATGATATTACACTTCAAACCAATGATATTAAACTAGTGTACTTAAGATGGCAGCCACATATTGTTTGATAATGGTGGAAAAGACAGAAGCTTGGTGTTGCAAGGAGAGATGCACATTTCCATTATTTGGTTGTTTATCCGCATCTTGGCTGTCATGATTATCTGGTTGTTGTTGTTCCAACATTTATACACTGTTGGATCACTTAAGGATTACGAGCAGATTTTTGTGTTTGTACATTTGTTTTAATTTTCAGAGCATTTTGTTGGAAATTGTTTTCTTTACGTCTTTCAGAAGCTAGATCAGTTTAAACAGACATTTTATATATATTTTAGTGACATATTTTTATAATGTTCGTTTGTTTGTGCCGCCTTTAATAAAAAATGTCTATTTCCATTGTCAGTATCCAGTGAGTCATTAAGTTGAGGCTGATCTTTGTCCACAAAAACAGGTTCTCTTTCCATAATTAGCACATACTCCTGTGTGTGTATATGTGTACACATGCTTGACTCCCCTGCTGCACCTCCACCAAACACTGTAAACAAAATGTTTCCATTAACTTATCTGGAGAAGGGGCCTTTGACACAAATGCAATATTAGCTTACTTGGTCATCATGTAGGTTTGTGTGTGTGTGTGTGTGTGTGTTTAAAGTGTCCTGGAGTTTCCAGAGTTGCCCGGTATTGATTGATGTCAGGACACAGTCTGAGTAAATGTGGTCTCAGACCCTGCAGTGAAGTCCATCACAAGTCATTTTTCAATTCTTTATCACAAGGTGGCTGTGGGGAGAGTATTTTTTTTAATGTCCATGTTACATTGGGAAAAACCGACAGCGTTTTAAACCTTAAAACCAGTTAGCAGACCATTAGCAGAATTCATTGACCTTATTTGTCTTTAGGGGTAGATGAAAGTACTTAAAATGAGTTTTAATTAAATTACTTAGCTTGGTTAGACTGATTTTGTGGATTAGGACAAATGCAAATCTAAGCAAAGGAATCAGATTTTTCTGTGTCATTTTCAACCTTGCAGTTAATATTGGACAGCAGTATTGACTGGATCAAAAGTCTGTGTTTTCATCACTGGCTACACATGACTAAGCACGATTTTTGGCTGCATTTCCACAAATACCGGAAAATATAACTGACTGTGGTACAGATCTGGCTTTCTATATTCTGACAAATATGAGATATTCTGCATAATGTCTGATGTAAATGTAAGTTAAATCTGATCTCTTCGTGGTTGGACCATCAAATGTGGACATTGCAAAGAAGAACATGTTCTGTTCTTATGCAACTGTGACCTTTTGATCAAAAAGTCTGTCAGGGAACTCCCTCCCTTATCTCTGTGATAGGTTGGCTCAAACCCTGTCTGTTGGTCAGTGACCCCTCTGCCCTGCTTGGCTGTTCCCACCAGTCAGCTTAGTATAAAGACACACAGAGGGTCTAAAGTCTCTCAGACAGACTGACGTACAGCTCTCAGTTGTCTGCACTGCTTGTCTTCATCATTATCATCCTCTGGATCGCTCAACAGAATTAAAGACTCATCGTCCTCCTTGGGCAGGTCATCAGTGGTAGTTCCAGCGCTATATCTTCAAAATGCAGCGACTGGGATTAAGGGGAGTGTTGCTGCTGTGTTGTGCAGCAGTATGTGCGTCTGGGATGAGGAGAGAGTACTTCCTCAGGATAGAGGAAGTGTCTTGGAATTACGCCCCAAGTGGGATGAACATCATTCAAAACCGCACACTGCAAGAGGATGAGTGAGTACATACTTAGTACATTGTTTTGATTATGTTGGAGTCAGTCCAGTCAGCCTTTCGAAAGATGGTCCAAAATACAGCAGCAAGACTCCTCATTCGTACCAAGAAAAGAAAAAAAACTGTACTGTATAAATTGATATATTCCTTTATTCATATACATGCAGAATTCAGCAGGTACAAAAACTGGCCAAATACTGGTTACAAAGCAAAACACAACACAATATTGTGTTTTTGACAAATACAAAATCATAATTATAATTAATCGCAGTAATAAATTGTCTACCACAAGTAATACATTTATCTAAATAATCTAGGAAGACCGTTTGTGGTTAAAATCATGTCCGATCATAAGCAGTGTTTGTGGGTAAAAAAGGTCTATTGTACATGCTGACTCACTGTCATACTGTCACGACTTACTGGGAAACTTGATTAGATCAGAGCCATCGTTAATGTTATGAGTTACACCTCTGCTCTCCCTAAAATCACAAATCAAAATGTCTGATGTGAAAAGGCCCTACTATTTTTAGCTACTGAAAGTTTTTTCAGTAGCTTTAGCCAATCACAGGTTTTTGTAATATTTTAACTGCAACCCATAATAATCCTCGTTCTCTCTCTCTCTGTAGAGAAGCCTCCGTCTTTTTAAAGAAAGGCCCCCAGCGCATTGGCTCCATCTACAAGAAGGCTACGTATAAGCAGTACAGCGACGCCACCTACATGACAGAGGTGGTGAAGGCGGAGTGGCTGGGCTACCTGGGACCCCTGTTGATGGCCGAGGAGGGAGACACAGTGATCGTCCACCTGAAGAACACGGCAAACAGACCTTACAGCATCCACTCGCATGGACTGAACTACAGCAAGGGCAATGAGGGTGAGGCATTAATGAATTGATGGGCAGGCTTAACAGGCTGATATATGTGTGACTTTGTGTGCTTGTATCTGTCTCTTCAGGAGCCCTTTACCCAGACGGTACCGGTCCAGAGCTGAAGCGTGACGACTCAGTGGCTCCTGGTACAACAGTAACATTTGAGTGGACCCTCCCAGAGAGCCACAGCCCAACATTAGAGGACAGCAACTGCCTGACCAGATTCTACCACTCCCACATTAACACACCAAAAGACATCAACTCAGGACTGATGGGACCCCTCATTATCTGTAAGAGAGGTACTGGAACCTTTTTAAACTTATAGTGTCTGGTGATGGAACTTAAGTACATTTATTTAAGTGCTGTAATATTTTCAGGTACTTCTGCTTTAGTTTTCATTTTCTGCTACTATATCGGCTAATTCCACTCCATTACATTTCAGAGGGAAATGTACTTTCTGTACTTTCTGTTGTATATTCTGAAGGGGAAACCTACTTTAAGGCCCAAACAACTTTTTCCTCATTTAACTTCTTACTATCAACTTTTGAGCTAATCGTTTCACCACAAATTAAACTATCAAAAATATTGCTGGATTCTTGTCAAATCTGTGAGATCAGCTGTGGCAATACCAAAAAACAGCATCCAAAATAGTAAGAAGTTAATTGAGAAAATAGTTTTGTAGGGGCACTACTTACTGTAGGTTTCCCCTTCAGTACATTAATGCATGTTATCCTAAAATGTCCTCTCTCCACTCCTCTGTAGGAACTCTGGACCTACATGGAGACAGCTCAGGAGACTATCTGTATGCTCTGCTCTTCATGGTGTCAGATGAGAACTTCAGCTGGTACCTGGACGACAACATCAGGACGCACATTACAAATCCTGCCAGTGGCCTGAAGGAGGATGAAGATTTCATTGAGAGCAACAAAATGCACGGTGAGTGGTAGTATCCAGGTACACATACGCATACGCATACCCATATACATACACATACAAATACCTTTAACTCTGATTTAATTGCAGGTATAAATGGTTTTCTGTATGGTAACCTGCCTGGACTGAGCATGTGCCAAGGCAACAAGATCCACTGGCATATGATTGGCTTAGGCAATGAGGTAAATATTGTATTTTTAATATCATCATCATTATTATTATTGTTGTTAATAGTTGTGTTATTATTACTATTACTATTATTAATGGTATTGTTATTATTATTATTATTACTACCACTAATCAGAATATTGTTCTGGTTGCATGTGTCATATTTTTAAAAAAAAAGTCTTAATTGAGGCACATAACCAACCAAAGTTCAAAATATGCAACTAGCCCTTTAATCCTTTAATTTTTCATTATCATATTTTCCACGAAGATCATGCGATCGGTCGCGTGTGTGTGCGCATGTGTGTACACCCTTAAGTGAGTGAGTGAGTGAATGAGTGTGCACCTCTGTGTCTCCCCTCGGCTAATCTCGCATTCTGCTGCAGCAAACATAATAATATTTTTGGGTGCCCATGGCTGCATGCTCAAGAGCCTCTCGTGGTTGCGATGACTCACACTGTCTCCAAACAACTTTCACAACGATTTTATACTGCCATTGGCTGCCTGCTGGCTCGTCACTCACTGCTCTCAACCATTTTGGGGTGTTTTCATTCAATCACACAATACAGCAGTGGTCGCAGCAGACCCACCTTGCAGAGATCTGCTTTCTACTGAGTGAACCTTTTGTAGCTATTGTCTGATTTGTCTTTTTGAGCACATTTAGAAGAAGCTAAGTGTATTTGGAAAGCTTTCTCAGTCTGAGTGGGCCTATATTGACAATATGTTAACGTATACTAACAATACCAAGTACCTGTAATAGGACTCACATTTATTGCCAAATTGAGTCCATGCAGTTCTAGTTCTCATTTTGTTGCTGAAAGTCTGAACAGTAACTGTCACATTTACAATTGCATCTGGCCTCTGTTGACAGTTTGTTGAAAAAACTAAATTTGTGAACATGTGTTACTTTTTGCAGGGCTGCTAAACTGGACTCACAATAGCCCACATCATGTGTTGGTGTTAGCAGCAATCACCTGGTCTTAACCCAGTTTAAATGTATTTTATCTGCAACAGGTGGACATGCATTCAGTTCATTTCCATGGCCAGATCCTGACCACTCAGACCCACCACACAGACACAATCAGTCTTTTCCCCGGCTCCAGCTCTACAGCTGAAATGGTAGCTGACAACCCTGGACACTGGCTGCTGACGTGCACTGTCAATGACCATTTGATGGGTGAGCAGACTTCCTTAATTCTTAATTTGATTCAAGCAAGTCATTTTGTCACCCAGTTGGATAATTAATGAATTTGTTTAGTATTTGTTTGTGAGTTTTTGTTTTGTGGTTTTGTCCAGCTGGAATGCAGGCTCTGTTTGAGATCAAGAAGTGTTTCCCCAACGTCCACAAGCCCCGGCCACACGGTGAGCTCAGACCGTTCTTCATTGCTGCTGAAGAGGAAGTCTGGGACTACGCTCCTACACCACCTACTGATGGGTTGGTTACTGTACACACACACACACACACGCACACACACACACACACACAC
>NW_022280052.1:380652-382877 GCF_004355925.1 Anarrhichthys ocellatus | reverse complement strand
TGTGTGTGTGTGTGTGTGTGTGTGTGTGTGTGTGTGTAGTGAAGCAGATATGTTTGTAACTAGAAGTCAAAACCGTATTGGAAGCCGCTATAAGAAGGTTCGCTATGTGGAATACACGGACATTACCTTCACAACAAAGATGCTACGCAGCCCAGAGGGGCTACATCTTGGAATTCTGGGTAATCCAGGCTGGGCAGGGGTTGGTTGCACTTTTTTTTCCAGAGTCAGAGATGCTCTGGAGGCACAAATAAACTCAAACAAGTACAGCCAAACACGCTTGTTACTAAATGAAAAATGCTATGTATTGATAGTATGGTATGTAACTAAATATATTATTATATGTCTTGCTCCCCTTTCCAAAGGGGAAAACTTGCCACACAACACTGGACTGTAACTAACAGTTATTTTCATCATTGACTAACCTGCAGATAACTTTTTCATTTTTTATTCATCACAACTTCCTAAACATTTTCAAATTGCTTGTTTAGTCCAACCAACTGTCCCAAACAAAGAAAGATATTTGGGTTACAACTAAAAACAGCTTTTAAAAAAATAAATCTTCTGACCTTCTGGCTTTGTTATTGTTGAAGGCATTAAAGGTCTTTGTTCATATTTTGGACAGACTTCATCAGATCACTTCAACAACAGTTTGCCAGTTTCAACACTAATGTTTGAAATATGTCGGCAGGATCTTGTTAACACGATGAGATATCTCCCAACATAGTGTCATCGAATGGTCCTTTGTCCTACATTTGTGCTTGTGTGTCCATTTGTGTCCATCCATGTCTCCAGGTCCTGTGCTGCGAGCTGAAGAGAAGGACACTATCAAGGTGGTGTTTAAGAACAAAGCCAGCCGGCCTTACAGTATACAGCCTCATGGTGTTCAGTACAGTATAGAACAGGATGGGACGCTCTATCACAATGAACTGGAAGGTTAATACATGCACATACACTCACACTGTTATCGACGTACTAGATTATACATTAGACACCTTCTTATCTTGTTTTATGTCTCCGTCTTTCCTGCCCTACACTTCTTCTCCTCCTCAGAGTCCCATACAGCAAAGACACTGCGGGAGTTGAAGAGGGAACCAAGTGAGCTAAAACCTGGATTATTACAGTGCCAGTCTAAGTTAGTTAACAATATCATCATTATAATATTCCTCTTTCTTTTAATAAATTTAGGAGTGGTGACCCCTCCCCCAGCTGCTCTGGTCAGACCTGGAACGTTGCACAGCTATGAATGGACGGTGCCATTGGGTGCTGGTCCAGTTCAAGGGGAGGCTGACTGTCTGACCTATCTGTACTACTCTGGAGTGGACCCTGTTAAAGACACCCACTCTGGACTGGTTGGACCGCTCCTTATCTGTCGTCCTGGATCACTGAAAAAAGGAATACAAGTAAGAAGAGAGCATCACTAAACTTACGTTTGATCAGGTCACATCCCATTAAATCTGGTGTTTCCAGTTCTGATTTGGGGGATATTTGCAGTATGTGTGGACCTAAATCTGATACATATCTGGCTTATTTCAAGAAGGCTGGAGAACAGCTTCAATAGAGGTCTGCCATAGAGGGACACAGAAAACTGAAATGACTGAAATGTGTTGATGAAATCACAATTAGACACCTTTCCTCCTCTTCCTTCTCTCTTCTCCTCATGTAGAAAAACTATAAAAAAGAGTTCCACCTCATGGCCACTGTGTTTGATGAGAACCTGAGCTGGTATCTGGATGAGAACATTGGGTCCCTAACCACTGCTCCCATAAAGCCTGCTTTTAACAAGGAGGATGAGGGCTTTATTGAAAGCAACAAGATGCACGGTGAGGAGACGCACACTCACACACTGATCACTGGCAGCTCAGCTTAGCTTTTCCCCTTAATGATTTTATCATTTTTGAGCTAATCACTGTAGTTTTTGTTTCCGTGTCTTTCTCTTTTAGCAATCAATGGCTTTGTGTATTGGAACCTCCCAGGCCTGACCATGTGTAAGGGGGATACGGTAACATGGCACGTGTCAGGACTGGGTTCAGAGACGGACATCATCAGCCTTTACTTCCAGGGAAACCGCTTCATCTACCGCCAGAACAGACGAGACACCATCAGCGTCTTCCCTCACATCTCACACACTGTCACTATGGAGCCAGACAGCATGGGTATACATCTCTCTGTCTCTCTCTGTCTCTCTCTCTCTCTCTCTCTCTCTCTCTCTCTCTCTCTCTCTCTCT
>NW_022280052.1:312158-380642 GCF_004355925.1 Anarrhichthys ocellatus | reverse complement strand
CTCTCTCTCTCTCTCTCTCTCTCTCTCTCTCTCTCTCTCTCTCTCTCGCACACATGATTGTACTTCTTACTTGTGAGAACCTTCAGTGACATTGTTACAACTGGGAAAAGTTTTGTTTTGATCACACAATTCAAACAGAATGACAAAATAACGTGTGTGTGTGTGTGTGTGTGTGTGTGAGAGACCCAATGATTTCAAACATTAGGTGTCTGGGATAATTATTGAGCCTAACGTGTACATTGTGTATTTCTGTACATATGATGATTGTGTTTGTTTCAGGTCAGTTTGAAGTGGTGTCAGCCACAGTGAACCATTACCGTGGTGGGATGAGAGCCAACTACACGGTAGCGAAGTGCAGCATATTTCAGCGTCAGGGTGAGACTATGTTGCACTCAAAAACCTACTACATCGCTGCCATGGAGATGGACTGGGACTACTCTCCAAACCGTACCTGGGAGGCTGAGATGTTCCGCGGTCAGGAGAGGTACAGTTCCACCTGCACACCAATTTTTTTCCCCCTAAGATGTCAAAGTCATGACCCGACCTACTCTGCCTGTGTATGAGGAGATAGCTTGGTTGGGGTTAGGGTAATAATATCAGGGTAAGCCAATCAGAGGCAGAGTAGGGCGGGTCATGCCTTCACCATCGTAGGAAAACAATATCGCCCCCTGCACATGTACAGCATGAAAACAGTTGCTGAAAAAATATCTGGACTTCTGCGGACAGTTAGCGGCAAAATTAGCCTCCAAAGATTGATGAAAGCGGAAACCATGCACTACCTATATTAACATACATGCAGTTTATTTTATTATACAAACATTGTATAAAACTTGAAGGATAAGATAAATGTTGATTCTCTGACTATTCCTTATTGTCCACAAATGTCAGGAAAAGACCAAAACCAGCAATACAATTGATCAGAGGTATTGCCTTTTAAGCTTGATGCATCTTAGACCTCAATTTTTGCCCCAAAACTATTAAAAAAACCCATCAATGAGCCATATTGTTGCTGTTGGTGAGATGTTACTTCAGTACAAACACACACATTATTTTTGAGTCAATCCCACACACTGGCATACAGCTGAGCACCAGACATGGAGTAATCCGTATAAAAATAGTGCCCAACAAGTTCTGTCTACTCCTGTTTGAGTAAAGTTTTCTTAAAATTCCCAGCTGTTATAGAAAATGGAGCCTTTTGAAAATGAGATTATTTATTGGAGACATGTTTATTAAAGATCTTGCGAAGGAACCAAAGGGGCTGAGAGATGGACTAACACATTGTTGGTTTTGGTGTTGTCATGGGCTTTTTTGACAATAAGAAAAATGTACAGTAGAATACCACCAGTCTTATCCTTTAAATCTAACTTTGCACTTTTTTAAAACTTCTCTCCTTACTATTTCATTTAACTCTGCTCAGTTATTTATGTCAAGATGAAATAATATTGCACCTAATGATTTTTGTTGTCTTCAGTGTTTTGTATCTTTTGATAACCAAACAGTAAAACACAGATTCATGCACAAACACATTTACATGCAAATGGCAGTGAATGCTTAAACACATCCACATGAGGTGATTGTACCATAAACACACACAACATTTAATCCTCTGCAAAATAAGCCCGTCTCTCTCCCTCCGCAGCCCTGCTTCTGTCTTCCTGGACCAGCAGGGTGGGTTTATAGGCTCCCGTTACAAGAAGGTGGTCTACCGCCAGTTCACCAATAACAAATTCACCAAGCAAGTGGAAAGAACAGCTGATAGAGAACACCTCGGCATTATGGGTAGGCTCTCAGCCAGGGCAGCAGAAATGCACAAACTGTGATTGTAATATAAAAGCCACAAATGCTATGTATGAAACATTATGGATTTATGTTCCAGCTTGGTTGGTCTTAATCAGAACACTTTCCCGTCTTCCAGGTCCAATGATTCACGCTGATGTGGGAGACAAGGTGACGGTGGTTTTTAAAAACATGGCGTCCAGGCCTTATTCCATCCACGCCCATGGAGTCAAGACAGAAATCCCGGCAGTTCATCTCACCCAACCAGGTAGTGTCTCTACCTGCTTGTAGACCATCAAGAAATATTGGAATTAATCCCAGAATGCATCATTTTTATTGTAGATTTATTTCATTATTATTGTGTAACAAAGTTAAAGCGCCTATGGCTTTAATTTTCTGAGAATACCAGAAGGACTCTGCAAAGGTCCTTCACTTAGCTCTAATAGACTGTGTAACTTTGTTCACATAGTATGGGATTCAATACCTAGAAAAATGTCTTTCCTAGGTGAGACTTACTCCTACCAGTGGTACGTTACAAAGAATACAGGACCAACCACAGAGCAGGAGGAGTGCTCTGTGTCAGCATACTACTCCACTGCTGATGTTACCAAGGTACACCTACACACACACACACACACACACACACACACACACAAACAAACGCACAAGCATTCACACACTTACCTCGTCTCCCTGCCTAACAGGACCTGTACAGCGGTCTGATTGGTCCGTTGGTGATCTGTCGCCGTAGCTGGGGCAGGTGAGTGTCATTTCATGCAGCATGTACTGTGTGCTTGTGTGTTTTCAAGGTATGACGAGGCAGGAATGAATTTTTGTTCTGCATCACAAAACAATATTATAAAGTATTTTATAGAGTGCTAATTTACAGCTTCATAAACTGTGTTTCTTTCAGGAGACTTGGTGTGAAAAAGGAAGTAGAAGAGTTTGTGCTGCTTTTCCTGGTTTTTGATGAGAATGAAAGTTGGTAAGTGGAGTCTAACCTTAAAACTAAATATGAACTGTTTAGACCTTTAGTAGTTAAGGTGTCTAATTTAAATGCAAAACAGATTTTGTCCCTTTACTTCATGGTATCTAAAAAAATGTTGTTTTGTTTTTATATTCTGAGGTTTTGAAATTGTCTGAAATGTATGCCGCCACCGCCATACAATGGAATTGATTGGAATTTTAATTGTGGTAAATAACACTGTCAATTTGAAATACTTACTTTCTGTAAACCCTCTCACAGATAATCAGGATAATCCACACACATTAATGTCAACATTTTCTGTTTTTGAGAATTTCATCAGTAGATGGTTCAACAGTGAAGTTTATAGGCAATTTTACCGGGTACCACCTCATATCCTTTTATTATTATTATTATTATTATTATTCCAGGTATCTGGATGAAAATATCAGGACCCACATCAGGAATCCTCGCACAAACTTGAAGGATGATGAAACCTTTATAGAGAGCAACAAGATGCACGGTGAGATAAAGATAATCTTTATCAAAATAAACGGCATCATTTTGACCGATGGTATTTCTTTTTACTTTAGATGTTTAACGAAATGTCCTTCATGTCTTTCCAATATGTTTGTTTGTGTGTTTTTCTGTGTATGCAGCCATTAATGGTAATATGTATGGAAATCTGAATGGTCTAAACATGGAGGTGGGTGATAAGGTGTACTGGTACCTGATGGGAATGGGCAATGACGTGGACATACACACCGCACACTGGCATGGACACAGTGTGGAATATAAGGTATACAAGACAAACAAACCCGCAAGACATGCCTACACAATCACACATCATGCAAACTAATACACACAAATTCCAACTATTTTTTGCTCTCTCTCTCCAGCTGGGTGGAGGTCCTCATCGTACGGATGTCTATGAGCTGTTTCCAGCAACCTTTCAGGTAAAACCTCAAAACATCAACTGATTTTATTTGTCTTATTATATTCACACTTTAGTGAACTTCAAGGGATCAGTGTCGTAAAAAGTTATTATTCATCATCCACTGGATTGTAAAATATATTGAAATATATTTTCTTAAAACAGGTTACAAAATTAATATCGACACACCAAATAAGGAATACAGATTAACTTAAAATATTTTTTGCTCACTTTTAAAAAAGGAAATCAGGTAAAAGTATTGTTATAATTGTGCTGCTGCATTTATGATATAAGTGTTCCTTTGCCAATCCAACCATCTTTAACAGCAAATATATATATATATATATATATATATATATAACTTTAAATGTTAAATTAGAACACTTTGCATCAGTTAGTTGCAGGAAAACTGGATTCTGTCGGCTCAGTGCTGTCAAACATGAATAAAAATGAAACTTGTGACACTTGACGTTTCCATCCTCTCCCTGTTCAGACTGTAAAGATGCATCCTCAGTATCCTGGTTCCTGGCTGCTCCACTGTCACGTCACTGACCACATTAAAGGTGGCATGGAGGCGATGTATACTGTTACTGAGAAAGGTGAGAACACTAATTGGGCAGGGACATGCATTCAGGCTCGGAGAAATACAAATGCGAGATAATGAGTATGCTGTGCAAAGAGTGACATGTTTGTTTCTCGTCAACAGCAAAGAAGAAGGGAATCTTTGGCTGAACAGTTGAGAAAAAAGGATAGAAGACAGCCGAGATGAGCTTACATTTTATTTCAGGACCCAATTCATTAAACGCTCTTCATAAAATCATCTTAATGTGAACGGTTACTTGTGCAGATAATTACATCTCAGAATAGACATCACAATTCATAAATAATAAATTGTGCATTTTTAAAATGATCTATCTGCTTTGATATTTTCCCAAATGACACTGAAGACTAAGAATACTGAAAAAAATAAAGAAAAATGTAAAATGAATGAACAGTTCTATGTAAGTTATGTGTGGCATGTAATGACAGCAGTCGGGCAGCAGGGGGCACTGTAGCCTTAGAGTTGCACTGTGTGCGGAAAGTAAAATCATTTGTAACACAAGTGAACATTGTTGTCTTCAGCGATGTAACTCACATAACACATCAGCAGGGGAAACATGTATCTTTTGGAAGAACCTTTTGAGTGATTACAGTGAGGTAGGGATGTAGTGTTCCCTCAACAATTTGATGCCTTGGGCATGATTTTAGCTGGTGCCCATTGCATCGCAACCAATCATTGTGTTCATACACTCACACAGAAACTGCTCAGCTTTATGTCTTTCAGAGCTACACTTAAAAGAACATTTTTATGTTTTAAAATGATGTTGTAGGTTATTCCCTGAATACCTGAATAGTCTTTCCAACTTTCCCTAATGAATTTAAGATGGGAGTAACTGACACTATTCATTAACTATTAGGGTTATTGGCAACCCAGCAAATACTATTTAATAGGCTAATTATGTTGTTGTGGGATTTTTTGTAATAATAGCATCAAAATAGTATTTGTAAAAATTTAGATTTTCTTTCATTCCAACATTATAACTCAAAAACCCTAGTGGGCTGAACAACATTTACTGAAAAAGCATGCAGTACATGTTCTCTAGAGGTTTCATGCTTGGAGGGTTAAAAGAGAAAACTTAGGACTGAAACAAATGTTAGCCTAACGACAACAGTCACGGTTAGGTTTCACAAGCATGTACATGAAAGTCACCGGAAACCTGCAATCAGGATATCAAGTTGTTCATACTTTGACACAAGCAAGGGTTCAGTCTGAGCCACCAGTGGATTGCAGTAATATCACTTTAATGCATATTTAGCAACATTAGCAGTCTACGACCTGCAAGGCTGCATCTCTACAGCTACAGACCAGTGTGAAGCAGCTCAGATGTCGCTGACACATGTGTCTGTCTGTAACTGCTGGGCTATGTCTTTTTGATGCAGTGTGATCATCTGACTTTCTACAAACATTATACACAATAACACTTTAAGTGCACTGGAGGGATGCAGGAGTAACACATGTTCGGCTTGACTTGACCAATATGTTTAGATGAAACGAAGGAAGCAATTTAGAAAAGGAACTGACAGTTCCTCTTTTCATCCAGCTGATGTCACTGTGAACTAGGAAGTTTGGATCCACCTCTGACTTTTCAAGATGATGCAACTATAAGCCTTTGAGCTTGTCAGTGTCCCACAGAGGAACACTGCATTAGGAGCAGTTAGTCCTCAAGTACTGATGAGAAATTGAATGGCTCCAATCGCTCATACACATCTGTGTGCCACGTGTCCTACAAATCCTGTGAGCAGTGTCTATGATTCCTGGAGTCTAGTGTCACAATGAAAGTGCTCAACAAGGCAGTCTAGAATCCTGGAAGTTAATCCCAAAATAGAAGATGCTATAAATCATTTTAGCATGTCCCAGACTCAGATAAAAGCCTCAAATATATTCAAATGAATATGCAGTTTGACAGGCTTGTGAGGAGCCACTTTATTCTGACTTCGCCCCTTTTTCATTGTTCAAAGGGATCTGATATTGTGAGGATTAGCTATCATCACCAAACACACACATACCAAAAAAACGTAGAAGCTCACACACTCACTGAACTGAGTGCAGATCAGTGTCTTAGCAGCCACCTGCAGTGCTCCATTAGCTGACTAGGAAATGGAATTGAAAAGATTCAGACCATGAAATGTGGCCAATAATGCCAGCTCTGATCTAAACCTGTACTGCATCTCAATGATGTGCAAACAGTTGTGTCATATTCAACTGGTAAAACTTTGCCCGATACTCGCTCTCACTCAGCTATGGTGACTTTACCCGAGCCATAATATGTTGCTGTTTAAGCCTGCTGAAGGAGACACAGCTGTCTGATTGATGGAGACAATTTAAAGCTGCAATTCAGATTTGAAAAGAACAAAATAATAAGTATGAAAGTAATGCTAGCAGCATGCGAGGCTGTGACTTTCAGACAAATGTTACCCAAATAAAACAGGTTTAACATCTTTACGGTAGCAATGGTAACATATGTTCACAAACATACAGACTGCACTGTCCTACAGGCAAAACAGGTGCATGAATCTAAAGGCAGCTTTAAATACCTGATGCAAACTAAATTTAGGCGGGTGACAAAAGGCAAACAATTTAAGCAGTCAAGTTACATAAAGATCAGATTTTCATTTAACTGTACGATGAATCAAGAACACCATATTCAAGCCAGAGTTGGTCTTGCTCGGGCTCACAGGAAAAATAAATAACAAAACACAAAATAAGAAAAATCCATGGCTTCCTTCACCCCTCGAATCCCATGTCAAGATTGTCAACACTGCTGGTAGAGAGGACAGGGAGTTCATGTGCAAGTGTTCATGAAAGGAAGTGGACCTTGAAATGTCAAAAAACATTTAGAAAGCAAAGTAAACAAGATATCACAGATGAACTTTCCGGGGCGGCCGCGGTAGATTAGCCTAATTTGAGTATAGGCCAGCGGCACTGTGCTTTCACAATGGCTGTCTTGCATTGTAGACATTTGTGAATTTGTGTTTCGAACGTAGTTTGTGTAATGTATTTGTGTTACTCATCTAGTCAGTGTTTATTTTTTGGGACTGACCCACTTCAGGACATGTTGAACTTCCCCTTCCACATGGAGGATGGCCATGATCAGTGCCCGGCCTGTCTGGGAATCGAACACCTCAGGCCGGGCGTATCCGACGACCCTTGTATGAACTGTAGTTGCATGCCACTGTCAGTAAAAATGGCAAGACTTGCAGAGATAGGTGGGGATTTTGGGCTGCTGCCTGCTAGTGTGTCTGCAGACCCAACAACATCAAAGATGCTCAAGGCGGTCTCACATGGTCCACCAAAAAAAGTAAGAAAAGTTGAAGCTTTGGCTCTCAATGTTGGCAATCTTTCATCAGAGTTTGCTCAGATTAAAGAGCTCCTGCTCAATCTCCAGCCTGATAATAGGGGGCCAGCTCCTCGTGGTGACTCCGCCACGAGGGGCTCACCTTGTTTAGAGGATGATGTACTGTCAACTGCAGCCTCCTGCAGTTTGTGTGATGAGGGGCAGAGCGATAATTGAGATACAGGGCATCTGATGCTTTTTCTCAGGGGTCTGATGGTGGGTCTTTATATGGATCAGAGGCTGGCCATGCCACAAGGAAGCCAGCTATTAGGATGACTTTAGCATGCTGGGGATAAAGCTCCTGTAGGAGCGGCTCCTTTAAGTGCTTCTTTCAGGCAGTCGCCACAGCCTTATGCCTTTTCAGTCCCTCCTTCTAAGCCCTGTATTGAAGAGCTCCAGAAGTGCTGGTTAAACCCTAAATTGTTCTCCCATCACACTAGTGGTATAAGTCATCCAGTGCATTTTTTTTAGGAAGAATTAAATAGAACAAGATTTCTGAATGTAACTATAGTTCCACGAATTCTGGTTGACCGCCAGATTTGCCTGTCACTCGGAATCTGGGCAAGAAGATTCTGAAGGAACAGAATGCGTGATGCAATCAGCTCCCATGAGGGCTCGTTATGTGCACGCTATGGTACATATGTGCAAGTGCATGTCATCTGTGCTTCTGTTTTTGTGTGTGTAGTTACATTTCATGGAGGTGTCTCTATAAGGTATTTTATAGTGGGATGATTTCTGATGCAGCCTGCCAGTATAAGGACCTGAAAAAGCCCTGTTAGTGTGCTGCTGAAACAACTACTTGTTCTGACTCTGCCTGGACAGAGGGCCTATTAGGACTGATACCCTGCGACATCAGCGTGTTGGAAGCAGATGGCTGGTGGTGCCTGCAGTCGTATCTCTCTCCCACACCAGGCTCTCTGGGCAGATTCGACATAAGCTTAATTAATGATTTGATAACTGCAGAGGCGTTAAAAGGAGCATGGAGACCAGCGTGAATTCCAAATGTAAGAGCTAAACTGGCTTGTGCGATGTGGAGGGATTTCTTACCACATGCTTTGCCACATGCTCTCTCTATCCCTCACACTTACTCAAATCGGCCCAGTTTGAGCTCTCCAGCATGCTGAGTGCATGAAATAAGTTGCAGATCTAAGAACTAAACAAAACAGATGTTTTCTGAAAGCTGTGCTCCCTTTGAGCTTTCGCACTACAGGGGGCCGCCGGTTGTTCTGAAATCTAGATGTAGTCACTCATGTGTTAGATGTGCAAGTCAATTTGGATGATTTCAGTAGTTTGGACTTTGTTAGTCGAGACATTCTTTTTGTATTTTGTATTTTTTCTCACTGATTTGAAGTGGGAAGAGCTCATTGGGAAAAATGTGATGTCAGGTATTTCTGTGCACCAATCAGAGTTCAGTCAGGATCACTTTATTTCCATGTTCAGTACATCTGGCAGTATGGCTCTGTTCTGCTGTTCTGGGAGCACCCGTCCCGTCCAAGTGCATATGAGAGAGTGAGAGCAGCAGCAAAGACCCCCCCATGGGTACTGAACAGAGCCGGCATCAATGATAACATAAATTACATTGATTAAGTCAGACATAGTATAATAGGAGGAGCTGGGGTAGAGGCTGGTTGCAAGCAGCTTTCAGAGGAAGCAGTAAGGCTAAACCATCTGAAATAAGATTTGCCCATTGAATGCATTGAGGAAAATCAGCTGATCCATCAGCTGATTGGACTGGCAGGTCTTATCAATCAAACAACACCAACACAGTGTGAGTGTTAAAATTATGGATCATTTAAATTAACTTAACTTTTGCTGATATAGTGATGAATATGTGACGTTTTAGAGAAATATATAAAATTGTATACCTCTTAAATTTTAAGAATCTTTGAAGTTAAAATAAAGTTAAAAACATAAACAACAAGATTAAAATCAGAAGATGTAGAAGATAAATCACCAACATATTACAGTATGCGCAGTATAGGTGCACTACTAAACTTCAAACAAAACACCCCCAAATTTTACAGTTTCAGTGTCAGAGACCAAGTGAGAATACCATCATGATGATGATTCACTTCTGAATAGCCTTCCTGCTTCAAACAAAACCCACCCAAAAAACATAATCGTTGTTGCCATTTTGCACCACGGAGGAATAAAAGATGCTGTTTCCTCCGGCCAGGCTGGAAGAAAACATATTCATGCACTTGTTTCTATGGAAACAGAGCAGGTCGGGTGTCAGGGGACAGCATGTGTGATCCCCGAGGCTCTCACGCTGAATATATAAACCCTGTGAAACACACCACATTACTGCCTTGCTTTGTTGAAAAACACCAAACAGCCACCTGTCAGCAAAATAAATAAGCCCAGGTATAAGTTTGGGAAGTCCACGAATCAATCCATACACCATAGCAGCAGCAGCAGCAGCAGCAGTAGGACGATGATGAGCTCTGCACAGTTGTTGTGGGAGGTATTTGTTGAGATTAAAAAAAGCACAGAGCACATGGGACTGGGGGTAGCGTCCTTCATTATCATGGTTTTGTTTAAAATAGCTTGAGGGTTTATTCTTGACCTTGGAAACAGATGGTTTTAGTTCAATATAAAAAAACAAGTGTTGACTTTCTAAAGTATTCATCAAGGACTAAAATCCTTGCCTAACTATAAGCAACTTTGAGTTTGTTAACTACCCATTTCCATTAGGAAATCAGACACCGATGGTGGTGGTGGTGGTGAAGAGGTAAGGAGAGTTAACTGAAGATCTGGATGATGGGATGTGGAGCAGGACTTCTGATGAGCTCAGTGGAAGGAACTTTGGCTACTGACGTGATGAAGACTGTTGGTGAATGAGGTGGAGGAGGGTTGTGTCCGTTCGCACTTCAATGACAACTGACAGCAGAGAAGAGAACAGTCTTTTATTTAAAGTTTTACGGCAATGATATGAGTGGCTTCAGGAACATCTGGTTGGTTTAACTTTGAGCCGATATTCAGCAGATAGAGAAGAAACCGGAGCGTGAGAGACAGAGAGATTTGTGAATGACTAAGAGTCTCCCTGACTGAACTCCTGCTAAGCTTCATTAAAACATGAATCATGCTTTAGTTGCCAAAATCTAATAAAATAGGCATTATGTTTCTTTCGAGATGTATTTCCTGGTTCAAATTAGTTGTTCAGTTATTATTTTTAGGATCCTAATCACCTATCGATGTAATGTTTGGGATTTACCTTGCTCAAATCTCCACATACTTTCCACATTTCTGTTCAGAGTGCTTTGATAACTGAAAGATGATTACAGGTCATCTATGAGAGTAATTCCTCTCTCTGTTAGCCACACACCATGACTGTGAAGCAGATTGGTGCAGATGTATTCAAACCAGTGTAATTAAAAGATTTCCTTTTAGATAAAGACAAGAGCAAAACTAACAGCAACAAACATCTGCACATACAGTGGAGAGATGAGTTTTACTTTTACAGTAGTTGGTGCCATGTCATTACCATGAGACGACATCTTAAAAGTGCTCCAAATATTGATTGAAGCGGTCTCCCTGTTAGAATTCAATCTTGTTACCCAAAACACTCAACAAAAAAGGAAAGGAAAAGTGACAGTCGGGGGAATTTGAAAATCCAGCTGGAATTCAACAGCTTGTCTTTTCCCTTTCTTCTTTTTTTAAGTGTCAGCTGGTCATCTTGTCTAAAATAAGACCGTTCGAGTGGAGTTTAGCCAAGGACATCTATAAGCTCTGAAGCTTCTATTGTCTGTAGTCAACTCTCCTGGTAACAGAAAAACTGAGAAAAACACCTGTGTGATTGAGTGACCTTGGGTTTGTTTGTTGCTGTCAAACTCTGAAACAATATACTGGGGAATCTGGGGACTTTGATTCTTAAGACTCAAGTTTTTCAGCAACATTAGCAACAGCAGATTAAAACTCCCCGGAGGACATCAACATCTACTGCTGTCAGATGTTCCGTCTGTCTTTCCTCTAAAAGGCTACACATGTTGTATATTGTTCAGCCAATTTGAAATGCACCGGCTTCATTAGCAGCTATCAATTTTGACTATGTGCATGTTTAATTGGCCGTTTTTATTATAGGCTCTGCTTGGCATAAGCACCACCTTATATCCACCCTACTCCCCATCAGAATCGGACAGTTTCTCAAGGAATGGTCCCTTTGTTTCAGATAACCTGTCAGCCCACCTTAAAAGTAATTATGAACTCATTGTTGTGATCAGCTTAAAGTCACAAAGTCATAAATCATTTCTGTCCTCCGCACTAGGCCTGATCAAACTGAATGGAAACTATTTACTGCAGAGGATTTCTGTCTTTAAATCCAGTGATTAAAAAGGATTGAAAGAACAATGAACTGAGGAAATGTCTATAGAGCTGATGTTGTCAGACTGGAGGTACAGACTGTGTGGGTGGCAGAGCGGCACGTCGGATAGAAAAACTGCCTCATAACTGATTTCACCCATAGATTGCATGTCCATCAACATCCTGTGTGTAACACACTGACCTTCAACCACCTAATTGTAAGTAGCTAAAGACATTATATCAGCCTCAATTTGTCAGAGAGTCCCTGCAGCGTTAGGTCTCAAGCTAAAACATACTGTGGCTCAGTGGCAGAGCAGGGACGTCCTTCAATCAGAGGATCGGTGGTTCGATCCCCGGCTCCGCTAGTCCATGTGTCCTTGGGCAAGACACTTATCCCCAAATTGCTCTGTGTGGGTATTAATGTTAGGTACTTCTGATGGGCAGATGGCATCTTGCAGGGTATCCCCTGTCATCAGTGTATAAATGGGTGAATGGTGACATGTAGTGTTAAAGCGCTTTGAGTAGTTGGAAGACTAGAAAAGCGCTGTACAAGTACAGTCCATTTCTTTGGAAATCCAACTTTCCCACAAATGCCCCTCTTTGAATATCATTTAGATTCTGTTACTATTGGACCTCCTCATCACCACCATGAGCTAGATACTCCTAAAGTTTCCATTAACCACATGTTGACTGTACTCCACCACCAAAGATGGAAATAAAGTCTACAAATATTATAACTGATGAAAATATTATTGCAATTTATAACTTATTGAAGTGCAGAATTATAGAAAGCGCAACATTTTGCACAAATGTGTCAGCACTCAAATGTACGCAAGTGTGCTTTTGAGTGTGCGTTGATTCTGTTGTCACCTAAGATCAAATCCCAAATAAGAAACGTTGGTGAATGTCAGAGTCTTTGTGGGTTTTAAGAAGATATTTTGTCTTTACATCGGGTTGGTGAATCTGTTTTAAAATAGTTTTTTAGCCCAAATAGAGCAGCCAAGCAGAGATATTTGATACTAAATGGTCGTTTTCATTTATCACCTTGCCTTTTTTATTAATTAATTCATTAAACATTTCAATTCTTTTGCAGCTGAGGTGGTGGTGAGATACAGTACAGAGAAATACTTACCGTACTATGGTTGCTTCACTCTGCTGAAGCTTTCAAGCCTTCTAAAGGTAAATTTAAAGGTTTATCAGAAGCATAAACCAACTAAATCTTTAGTGTAGAATGGAAATGTGATTGAATTGACCTACTTTTATTTAGGATTAAATAGGCCTAACCAAACTCCAATGAAGACACAAACCATTTATGCTGAAACCATCGCTTGTCACTTTTGAACTACAGTGTTGAGCCCTGTAAACATTACATAATGACAACAGGCTTGTATTTCCCTAAAACAAAAACAACCTGAAACTCTGTAACTTTCCGCAATGATTTGTGGTTTAACAGCCTGAAAGAAAACACTCCTCCTTTGGAAATCACAGCCTTCTCCTTGTGTCCTTGGTTCATCCCTCAAGGCTCTTCTTTCATTAAAAAGCTATTGTCATTTTTTAGGGTTGTCCTTGACTCAAGAAAATCTAGAGGATTGTAGTGAATAATAGAGAAGTTCATTTAATCTACAAATCTCTGTATTTGCTTTTTCGCCTTTTTTTGTCTTCGAGAACAAAAATGGGACCTGCCAAAATGACTTTTGATTTAGTTTTATTCTAAAACACAACTCTAAAGCAAACACAATGTACAATTTTTTTCTGATGCATTTCTTGACTCACATTAAAGCTAACTTATTGCTGAGCTTATTGTTTACTGTTTTATGACTTTGGTGAATACAGCTCTGATTGGTAGGGGATGATGTCTCAACATATGTCAGGTTCTTTGTATGTCAGTGTAGTTCATCAGATTGATACTGTTTCCTATAAAAGCAGTTTTACTACTTAGTTCTACACGTTTCTACCCCTGCTTTTCCACTCGCAACTTTATGTTGCATTTACAGTTGTCGTGTGTTGTGGTTCCCATAGGTTGTTGGATGTTTACATGAATAAACAACACATAACACAATGACTGATAAGGAAAATACTAAAACGTAGTGTAGAAACAGACTACTATGTGAACATGCCAACGACAACATCAACAACAACAAGCATGACTACGCCAGTGTCACTTCATGCTTGTGTTTTTGTGACAAAACATAGTTTGGAGACCTCTCTGGGACTCCTCCTGGTGAAACATCTTCTTCAAGTGTTTGACCCCCTGTCGACGGTCAGCCATGTAGTCTGAAAACCACAACGACTTCAACACTCCCGATTAAAAGACAACAAGTTGTGCAGTGTGAACGTTACAGCGATCTTACAGCAAGGTTGATGTTAACTTGACTAATGACTCTCGTGAGTCACGTGACAAATTAGTTGTGTGACTAACGACAAAGTGACAAAATGTCAATGTTTACTTTTAGTTTCATACAGGACACAAACATGGGTCTCCTAGATGAAAGTCCTGTGTTTGTGGACTATCTTGCTCTTTATACTAAGTGAGTTCCTCTGATCATCTAATCATGACGAGGGTGGGTTTACATTGGAGTTAGTTGAAAGCACGGTGTGTCTGTTTCAGACGCCAATGGGCACTGACCAACTGCTATTTGACGAGTTGGGAGTGTGAATTGGTTGCACACACACATGCACACACGAAGCATAGCTCGTGAAGAAATTGTGGTTACATGTCTATCAAGTTCTAACGTTAATGCCAGTGTCTCACTGTTTTTAGCTGTCAATGTTCGAGCTGAATGTGAAAACATGTCAGTGGTTTCATTGTCGATCAGTAAAATGGACTTTCTGGATTGCTCTCATTAACTCAGTGAGACACCCATTCGCTGTCACTCACCACGCCAGAATATCAGAGAAAAT
The DNA here is from genome assembly GCF_004355925.1 of Anarrhichthys ocellatus. NCBI lineage: Eukaryota > Metazoa > Chordata > Actinopteri > Perciformes > Anarhichadidae > Anarrhichthys > Anarrhichthys ocellatus. Next base: position 365,833 of record NW_022280052.1, on the reverse strand, counting down.
TGGCACCTTTGCCCCCTCCCGATGCAGAGGGAATTTAAATGGTGTGATCAAACATTTATAGACCAGACACAAAGGTGGAGCAGGAGTTTAACATTCACTCCTTGTTCGCCTCGACGTGCATGCTTAATCCCCGAGGCTGAACACTTTCTTACTTTAAGAAACACAGCATAAGTGGTGATTGTTTTTTAAGCAGATCATGTTCTTTAATTAGAGGTAGTTCTAGCATTTTCAGTATCAAAAGATCCCTGTCAAATTGATGGTGATATCCAGGCATAATTACTATAAAAAAACGTGGTGAAGATAGTCTCACACCAGTCTCACACCACATCACATCAGATCACAACACACCTCTGTCTCACACCAGTGGTGATAATGCTAGTGTGTCTGAAAAATTAAATATGCCCACAGTCTTTTAAACAAATATGAATTGTATTTTATTTTATGTGTATTATACCCACATTATTCACACTTCATGTATGAGGCAGTTTCAAAGTGCATGAAAAACATTAGCTACTTCAACACATTCTTTATATCCAAAAAAAGGGTTTAAAAATGAGAGGAACATAAAGCAGAAAAGTTAGAAAGCTTCAAGTTTCTCCACTTCATCCATCTTGATTCTATAAAGCAATTTGCTTAAGCATTGGTTACATTAAGGCAAACTGTTTTTTCCACAGAACAGTAGCCCAGCAAGTTGAAAACTTACAGATTTTTGTGGCCACTCCGCAGTGACAATTTGTATCGATCTTGCTGAATACTGTAAACAGTGAGCAGAGTTTATGTTTTAAAACCCAGACTACCTCAGAGTCTGATCCTTTTACAGTTTATTCAGTTTGATTTGATTCACATCTGCAAATTGAGTCAATCGAACGATGGCTAAAACAAACAGATCCTGTCACATATTATGTAAAATGCAGTTTTTACATAATGGTGCAGCTGATTTTAACATGTTTACAACATTCGTGTTTGGATTTAGAGTTAAACGCCCTGTGCAGTAGCATATATCAGATGCAGCACAGCAATAATCAACAGATATTTAGAGCTGCATTTAGGGTAATGAAAATCACAGTTGGAAGCAGAGTACATGAACAAGTCAAACTCGTGTTTAATCCAGTTGTCTGACTATAATGGACAATATATAAGTTCTTTAGATCACAAAACAGCAGTCTGAACATTTTTTTAATTTTCTTTGGAGGTTTATTAATATGCTGTGCTCATCGTTGTTTCAGGCTGTTTTAAATGGTTCCCATAATCATCAGAGAGCGGTAGCTCAGCATTATGAGCTGCAGTGACTCCAAACTGCAGTATCTTAATAGAGATCTCCGTTTGTGCTTGAATAAACTCTCAATTATGTGATTTAACTTTTAATGCAAAGCAAATAGCAACATTCTGAATACTTAATATAATAAAACACAAAACATACAGGTATTCAGAGTAATCCGAAGAATAATTAGTTATAAATGTTACCTTGTATTATTCTGAGCCTACTGAAAATCAATGTGTGGTTTCTAGACGTAATGTGATGTCATGTACTGTAAGAGACCCAGTTCCCATAATCGGTCTGAGAGATTAGACAAACCAGATTTATAGTTTTCTCTTCAGATAGGAAATGTATCGCAAGATGAAAGCAAAGTTTTCATGTATGCTCAGCTGTGTTTTATTTATTTTAATTCAAAGTCCGAACACAACTGAAAAACCTCAAAAATACCTCTAGATGTCGAAATAAGTCAGTTTATACTTATTACATTTTCACTGTTGGTCAAATTAAGACACACAAAAATACAACCTGTGCATACAGCAGTGCCTTGTCATCCATTTTCCTGCATAATCTGTTTCTTTTGAGCATGTAAGCATACCCAATGGTTCAATTTGAATTGAGACTAACTTTACTGTAACTTGTTTAGCCTTCAATATGCACCTTTTCATTACCAGACACACCCAGACTCGGCTTGTTGGCCTGACTTACAGTATACAGTAGCTTTTTTGCAGCAGAGAATGAACATAACGAAGGTGTAACAACAACAACAACAACAACAAAAAGCCAACATCCGTTCCAACATCTACGCTGCACTGTACATCTAAAAGCAGCCCTGTTGACATGAGGAGGAAGCGCTGTGATGTTTGAAGGTAAGCCATAGCTGGCAATAACTTAACGCCTGTCTGTTCCATGCTTGTCTCCATAATGAACCCACCTGGTGGACTTACCTGCATGTCAACACATTCAACACATCTGGCTATTGGCATTTCCCACTGGGTTAAGAGCAGTGAGGTGTGATGGTGAGCGGCACGTAAATCACTGTAGAGGATGTAATCATCATGCAAAGCTGATCGCAAGAATCAGGTTTTCCTGGGGTGGCTAGAGACCACACACACACACACACACACACACACACACACACACACACACACACACACACACACACACACACACACACACACACACATTCATCTGACTATCAATGTCTGCTCCTTTATTATTGATGCTCTTCATATCCCCCCCATCCATCGTTGGCCTGCACTGTATATTATGAAGCTGTCTAATGAAACATAAATGGATGTGGTGGGATTACAATAACATGCCTCTCTGACTTTGTCTCCTACAGTGATTCCTCATTGGTTGAGGGCTGAGCTGCTGCAGCTGAATGGGTGGAAATAACTGAATACTAATACAACATAATATCTGTCAGAGATCTCCAAAAGCCTCTTTAGCACTGAAGATATTAAGATGTGAATCATTCATTTCCCCCCAATATAAAAACATAATTGAGACTCCTTTAGGACTTCCATTATTCATGTTCCTGCAAGCTGCGGTCTGATTCCAGATAGGCTGGGAATCCAAAGATCTGTGTAATTACAGTATGAGGAATGGCCGAACGATGCATCAGACAGAAGTGATTTTCCTTCCAAGGTTCTGCGTATTATTTTGCTCTTTTATTCTTCAGCTTCCCCTCCATGCCAGGTACCTATAGATCACACAGCTACAGTATTGCTCTGCTATTACACAGCCTTACCTTCAATGGGTTTTCTTTTCAGAATAACAATGGACTTGTGGCTAGATTCCATTTTCCATTGCACCAAGCAGAGGTAAGAATAATGGGAGTTTATTATCTCCCACGCAGGCAGTGGGTTTAGCAGGTATTAGTCTAGTCTCATCAGTTGGAGGCACAAAGAGCTGGGGCTCTGGGGTGAGGAGGGGAGCAAACCTTAAGGCAGCAAAATGTGATCCTTGCCATCCTGACAGTCGTCGTGGGCCTCTGCAAGGAGGACTGACATAGCAACAGTGGGATCTTTTGCCGTGACTGTGTAGTAAATTAAACGCCTTTAACGTGCTCTGCATCCAAAACTACCCATATGACAGAATTAAAAACAACTCCTTGTTTTTCATGCATTTTCTTACGAAAGTCCAGCAACCCGAGGCAATTTCCATTTGTAACGTTCATACAGTCTTTTTAAAAGAAACTTCACTCTTCATAGGAAACTAATGAGTAAGGTTTAGTAAACAAAAGTACTTAGTTGGGTTTAGGAAAAGTCAACATTGACTTCTTGTTTCCCACAGGGCACGAACGAGAGGCCGGTTTTTGTTTGACCTATCTGCCTCGCGTCCCACCCGCCCTGAGGGGGATTTGCGGTGTATATTACATATGAATTGGTTTCGTTAGATGTCTACAAATTACAGCATCTTTATTTACGTAGGTTTAGCTGCGAACGCCGTGTGAGAACAACCTGAGGAAAACAACTATGAGTGTTGGAAGGACATGGAGTGTGAACTTTTGTCTCCTTCGCACCTGCTGAAGATGATCCACTGCCACCACAGCTGGTGAAGCAAGGGTCTCAATCAGGGCTTACATGAACATTGTGGTCTGATTTTTGCTGGAGCAGCTTGCATCTCTAAAGCATTACACTCACTTGAATATGAATTTGCTATTTAATGAGTAATTATTGACTTTATCTATATGTACTTACATAAAAACTAGTTTTCTTGTTTGATTTTATTTATCTTCTCTGAAGTCATTGATCCAGGATAAGGAATGATTTGGTTTTCCTCCTGCTGATATTTAGGAAAGATAAGACAGGATGTGTACACTAATTAAAACAAGTAAAGTAAAGCCAAATGTTTTTTTTTCAAAACTTGTTTTACTTGTTAAACACAAAATACAACTAAAACACTTTTAGTGGGCTTTGGAACAGTGCCGGAGTCGTGCTACATCATGTCACATGACTTGCATGGCAGTAAAACAACATGCTAATTCAAACACACATCCAATGCTGCTGTTTCCTTAGAGAGGACAATCATTAAACATGTTCAAATTGATTAGACACTGCATTAAAGCGATAAAAAGTACGGACCTATTTTTCTGGATTGTTTTATATTAGAGACTTCTCTTTCCTCAAAGTGATGGTCCATTCGTCATAATCTGTTACCTCCTGCACAAAGGCACAGATAGAGCGAAATATTGTCAACGTCATCCAAAAAGCTGTCCAGAGTTTCACTGTCTTTTTGATGAATGAGCCAATTTGATGGTCTGCTTGCGTATCAGTTTCTCTCTTGCTGCTGTCTGTCTTTGCTTTTACATGTATGTCTCTATTTTGTTGGTCTGTCTTTCCGTCATTCTGCATACTGTCTTGATGGTTTCCTGCCTGTCTTCTGCTCTGTTTGCATGTCTGCCCATAAGTCTGTCTTTGTCTCCCAAAAGAATAAGATCCCATGTCAAAGGAAATCACTTTGACAGGCAGACAGCGTTGAAATCCTCCGAGCGACCCTCCTTTGCATCTCCTTACTGCTGACCTTTCACATCTACAGTATCAGCACTTATTCTGTCACAACAGCATTTTTACCCTGCATCCTGTTTGGTTTTGTGTCAGAAAGATAAGAAAGAGGGAAAGAGACAAAGGCTACAAAGACACTATTTAAGCCCTTAAACAGAATTCATGGCGGTTGGATATGTAGACCTGAGACAGACGATCCTCCAAATGGAGGGGAGATGGGGGCAGGTTCCTGCTGAACAGCCCTTTTCTGGATGAATTCATTTGATCTGAGGGTCTTATTTCATTCATGTCCTGAATCCTGGACACTCTAATAGGAAGTGTCACACCTGTCCTACACCTGAATGGGCGAGTCGTTTTGAGTGCTGCAGTTAACGCAGCTCCTCAGAACTCCTGTCATTCAACAGTTTTTGAAAAAAATGAAGATAGAAGAAATAGAAACCCTCCACAATCTTTCCACTGAATGTTGTAATAACTTTGTCCTGAACCTACTTTTTAACAGAAGGCAATTCATGACGCTTTGGAGGTTTATTGTTTTAATATCCATTAACAAGAGTTAGTTGTCTGTGTTTATATCTGGCCACCCACCTTGTTTTAGTTTTTTTAAATTTCAAGTGCTGTGAGAGTTAAAAACTTTACAAGAACTAAAAGGAATAATACTTTTCAACATCTTAGCTAGCTAGCACGAAGTGTACACCCTTGCACCATTCAAATCAACCAATGGGATGCTTATAGGGGCCCTAGCCATCAGGCCCACCTCACGACCGGAAAGTTCAGGTTAAACGCGCGCACACATACACATATGGTTTGTCGGTCCAGAGCCAAAAGTGCGGTTAGGTCAGTTCTGCCGTGCCCCACGAAGCAGAAACGGACAAGCAGCTTCAGGCACAAAGACAAAGTTACACACATTACAAAGCAATATGTAGTGATGATGAAAGATTGCAAAAATGTCATGAAGTAGACGAAGTTTGCCATTATTGTATCTGAAATAGAGAAAAGCTTATAACTTCCCATGTACAGCAGCACCCTCTTGTGAGGCAGAGCCCCACGGGCCCTTCATGCAAAAATGCTGATGAACAGTCTTAAAGAACATTCATATTAAAACCAGTCCTTCGTGACCAACCAACATCTCTTACTGCCCCCTCCAATCAAAGCAGTCTAGAATCGGGCCTGAGTACAACGTCAACAGCAATCCTCTGTGCCAGGACATGCTCTGCAACAGCATTATGATTGTTGTATCTGCATTCAGTCTGTATACTTTATTACTCCGTCGATCAAGAGGATAGTCAGCAGAGATCTCAGAAGTATTAATTATAAACTCTGTAACAAAACAATCTGATGAAAACCTGTCAATCTTTCTGCCTGATTCATGCTAAATCCATATTCTAGTCATGTTCATGTTGAGAGGCATTTACAGTATTGTTCACCACAGTCAGGGGCTGCAACTCAGGAGAAGTGTTCACAGAATGATCATGGTGTTTCGGTGATTCTGTAGTGTTTAGGGATATTTTGTGCATCGGGTAAACACCGTCTGCCATCCCGCAGCCTTGAATTACCACTTCATAACGGTTTCTCATTGACATTCATTGGAAACGTTGAAGGTGGCAAACTTTTTTTCCATGGGTTCACAGCAACAATCTTATGAATTCAAATTCAACATTGGTTTTACAGAACGACTCAAACATTGCTATTTCGTGTCTGTGATATGCTGGAGAGCCTTTAAAAGGAACCAGACATGAAGTTGCAGGAAACAGCGTCTGGTACATCTCCATTATGTATTACTCTAAACTATGGTGCATGTGGCGAATGGTGATCTTCGTCCAGCCACTAACACTCCTCTAAAACTCCCTCTGATGAAATCAAACTTCCGTGCTGTAAAGCACCTCGAGGCATCCTAATCGCTCAGCGTGCCTGTGCATGGGTTTTCCTGGCTTCTGGCTAAAAATATGATGAAATAGATGGTGAATGCAATTACAAGGAAGTCAAAAGGCTTGTGCTGGAAAAAGCAATATCAAGTATGTGGAGTAAAAGAGGTTGAGAGAATTTGAGAGGCTGCCGGTTTGACTGCAAGGCAAGTCTTTGCAATTTCATATGGATAGATCCCAGGAACTTTAACACAACTGATGAATATTTTACTTTTCAATTTCTTGAAATGTCTTGTCTCAAATGTCATGGCCCTGTTGAGCTTTCTGTAGGGAGATGTCTACCAATGATCATGCACTCTAATTACTGTATAAGCAAGTCAAGTCTATTTTACTGGACCACTTAAAAGTCACATGTTAAATTCAAGCAGGTGAACCAAGTTTTGACGCCATATTTATTGATTTGATGACTCATTCATTTCAGTGTTAAACATACAGTACGGAAATGTGTTTCGTGGAAGTTTTATGTTTTATGTATTTATCATGTGCAATTCATGAACTGTTTAAAATGGTCTAGTTAAATGTATGGATGCTTTTACTTCCAAATTTGCAAAGGAAGAAACGTACTTTATTAGAATCCTTTGTTTTTTGTCATTAGGTTTAATTATATGTCGATGCGAGGTGTCATGTGCAGAAGGCATTTGCTTTTTAAAAAAAACGTTTTTGTTACATTTGCGAGTCAATTGTTTGTTTCAAGTAATGTAACTATTAATTAACACAGTAGCTACAACTTAATTGGTTTTTGTACATCTAAATACATGTGTGTATACTAAAATACCAATTGCTAGGATCTTATTCCACGACAGTGCACATGTGTCAGATTTAGACTAAACGCTATTTTACAGCTGCTTTCTTTTATTTGTATTCATGGAAGGCAGTTCCTCTGCTTGCAGTGATGCTTATTGTCTCCATGTTCTCTAAAGAAACCCTATTTCTACCCTTTCATACTCACATGGTTAAGAAGGCTCCTGTCAGAGGAGAGACGCTGGCATTGTGTTCAAAAGCAACGGCTGCAGGAGCTGCCGATCTGGGAGCTCTGACAGGAGCTGTGAGGAAAGAGCTGAAGGAGAGGAAGAGAAATGCTTGTAATTTCTCTCTCGTCAGTCCCAGCTGCTCCATGCAACATGAGGACAACACAAAGAAACAGGACAATAGGAGCAGTCATTTCATTTCTGTCTCTTCCACACCAGTAAGCGTGGTCAGGGAAGTTATCTGAAGGATGGGAAGTTATTAGTGGATGATATTCTGTGTAACACACAGTCTGTACAAATGCAAATGATGTGATTTCACTATGAACATACGAGTTTCATACGGATCATGATGATGTTTGCATGTATATGTCTATCAATAGTTTATGATTCAATGCAGAGTTTATTCCTGTGTAGCAAGAAGCTAACGGAAAATTCTGGTTGCAGTGACTCGCATGTGTCGCTAGTCACGTGACTTGTTAGTCACTCGGTAGTGGCTTGAGTCATTAGTCAGTAGAGTTAACATCAACCACTCTCTTTTCCTGAACCTATTAGGTAACTTCCTGTGAAGGCGGAAGTTTATTTTAACTATGCATGTAAAGAGTGGAAACTGACATGCTGTCGCTAAAAAGTCAGAAACTGCTGCTAGAGGGGTGCCTAGAGCTTCATAATTTGGGACACTGACCAAGAGTCGGTATTTGACTGGTATGAGAATCTGTTTATAGGCTATGCTGTGGCAATAAAGTCCATTTTCATTTAATACCGTTAAGGGTATTCATGTGTGAGCTGAGATATGTATTGACTGCCTGAAGACATCTGAGCTGTTTTTCTGTCTCCCATTAGACCCCAACCCTCCCCCCAACTCCCCAAACAAGGATTTTGTTAACACCAGGAATGAGCAGGTGAATGACAACAGATGTATCCTTGTAGAGCTTTAATGACCTAAAATTTCTCCAGGCGAGTTTTCTCAGTCATCATATATTTGGACCTCGTCCTGTAGAGCAGAATAATGTGTATCTCACCCTTAACCAGTGCAAGCTAGGAGACCAGGGGAGAGCTTGACTTTATTTTTGAGAACTGGGAAAAAGTGAGCTGTCTGTGGATGAGCTGACCTTATATCCTGAGATCTCCTGTTTGGATCTCATGGAGCTGAGTTCCCCTGAAAATATTTTGGTGACTCATTCAGCAACCATTGAGTGCTGTGCTGTCTGTTGCTGCTGAGTGGGTGTGTGTAATGGGGTTTGGTGAGGAGGCTCCCAGATGTAGCAGATCAACCTCTAATTACTCCCTAGGAGGGATGAAACCAAACTAAAACTAAAATATCTACAAAAATCTATATCCTACGATTACCATAGATTACATTGAATCAATCTTGAAACACTATTGCACAAAGTAAGCTAAATCTATAGCTAATGCAGGCCTATAGCTACAGGTTGCAAAATGAATTAATTATGCTACCAAGAAAGATTCACTTGACATGAAGTGTCTGTCTGTGTCTCAATACACTCGACCATGAAATACGCAGGCTGTGCAACAAACTTGTCAAGTAATCAGCTGTTGTCCTCGGTTCATCTCATTAGTTAAGTAGCTGTTGTGATATTGTTATCAATTTCATCAATAGCACCTTTGAAAATTCTCAAAATGACATAATTCTTCTTTTTCAAAGGTTTAACTGTAGGAAACAATATGTGTATGATGTCATAAACATCCATATCATTTTGCACAGTGAAGGTCAAACGTCCAAGTTAAGTAACAATAAGCAAACAAATAATTTGGAGTCGAGGGTGATCTTGATGTCGATGAAAAATAGTAAAATATACATTTTAAATATGCATGGATTCAGTTGTTATAACTAATTAAAACAGATAATAGACCGAGGATCTATATACCATTCACATAGTACATTTATATGCACACTCTGAGCCATTTTGAAATGGTTGATCTATTTAGCGCATCCACACAGTAGCTCAGTCAGTGGTCTATCACAGCAAAACAAAACAAAAACAACTGAACTGTACAAACTGAGTAATTAAAGTTAATTTCACGCATCTGCAGTTTGTGATCCAGCAGACACTGAGGCATTAATCATAATTAGTTGCGATGCTCAGATGCCCTCCAGACCTATCAATCAACAGGCCACCTCTGGCCTTGACGCCATGCTGCAGAGTGTTGTCTGCACTGCTGAGCAGGTCATAAGCTGTCGGCCGCCACTTTGATGAGTCTAAAGCCACCAGCAGAAAGAAAAGGGCAGCGAGGACTGTCACCAACCTTTTCCACCCAGGCAACCACCTGTTCGAAAAAACCTTCCTCTGGGAGACAGGACCCGTCCGTAAAGACCAAGACCACCTGTTGTCTCAGAAGCTTCATGCCAAGAGCTGCCAGCTAACTGCCACCTAGTGCTCCAAGATTTTCACTCAAGCCAACACATTTCTGCCAGTTAGCCATGCTACAGTCAAGGCCCATCACATGCCATGAATTATTATCCCTTTTGAGAAGAGCCTCGTATAACTTACTGTACAAAATCTTCACTAAACTGTGTACCATTCATCTCCATGTGAAATCTAATTCTAATGTAACAGCCCCAGGTGTGAGGCTTGTAGTCAAATTATATGTTTGTGCTGGAAAGAACACACCAATGATGTGACAGGTTGATTCTCTCTCTTGTTTCTGCCTGTCACACATGTATATCTTAGATGTACTTTATACTTCTCCATGAATTTCTACTGCCATATGGGTTCTCTCATTTCCCACACCCGCAAATAAAAAAAGAGAAAATGTACGTTCCCTTGGTCTGCTGCTTACAGCTTTAAAATACAAATAACTAAATGCACTGATTGCAAACTAACTACCAGTTAGTCTGGTTAACAAGACAGACTAGACACTCTGGACTGGAGCCCCAGGTTCAATTCTGGATGGAAACTTTCAACTGTCCTACAACTATAGCAATTTTATTTTGTAGGGAAAAAGCCACTGGGCTCAGTGTGCATGGTTTCTGTGCATATCATTTTTCTTTGTGATCTGCTATCATTATGGATGTGATGCTCCTTGCTGAGAGATGACTAAACATACATCTTAACAAAATGATTACTTTCCCATGTCCATGGTGGAATCGAGCCTGGGAAAGTGAAGTGAGAATAATGGGTTGAAACAAATACATATATATAAAGCACTTTACCTCTGTAACACGACTGCATTTCGCTTTCATCATATGCAAAATAGTAATTTTAGAGGATTTTGGATATTAACACAGAACCACAGTGTCTGGAAAAAGTTGGTGTGCTATTAAAGGAATGATTGATTGTATACATTTAGGCATGATTCGGACAAAACATGTCTTTATCTTCCAAAAATTGAATTGATTGAATTTCTCTGTTTTCTAAACTGCATCCTTCTCTGCTCCATACTTTTCAATATCCTTTGAATTCCTGGATTAGAAAAGTAATCATGTTTTTCTTATCTTACAAATCTACTTCTATTCAAACAATGGATTCAATGGCAGATACCTGATGCCAATCACTAGTGTGTTATTTCATTACCTTGATGGAGTTTCTTGCTGAGATTCTGGTGTGTGCCGTGTATCACACGCCCTTAAACTGTCGCGCTTAGGTTTAGTTTTCCCTTTTATCTCCATCTCACCTTGCTGCCATACATCAGTCTTTCAACAGTCACACTTGTACTGTATATCACACTGCAGACTCAATCTGGATCAAAAGTTTCTCTACAACTTTAACCAAATAGATCTCTAAAATCTCAGCATGCAGCAACGATTGGGAAAAAATCCTCCAAAGTCGAATATTTATTTTCTAATGTTTGCCAGTGCACTGTAATATGGACCTTATGTTTTGCTTTTATATGTGTGTGGATTGTAATACTTTATACTACTACCACAATTCACAATCTTAAAAGAACAGTGTGAAAGATTTAGTTGCATTTAGTGGTGAGTTGCAAATTGCAACCAACAACATATCACTCCGCTCATCCCTCCATTCCCAAGTGTGTCGGAAAACAATGTTGGACTTCAGGTAGGGAAATGTATCTTTAGGATTTTATTAATACTAGGAGCTACTGTTATCGGTACTTGATTCTTTTTCATGAAAAGCAATTGCTTTAAAAAACATTTTCTTTGTTGTCAGTAAAATAAACAAGTTGAGTGAGTGAAGTTAATAAAGAATGAAGAACACAAACATCAGATATTATCATTCCTTCATTATCTCATTCCTCCTGTCCTCTGTCCTCCTCCCTCTGCTGATTTACTGCCTGCAGGTACTGCTGGTAGAGAGAGGAGGGCAAGTTTTGGGTGATTCTACACAAATAAAAACATAGTTATGAATATTATATTCCATTTCTGCCAATAAATCCACCCTACATGTTACACTGTTCCTTTAAGTACAGGTCTGAAGAAATTATAATGTCATTGTTGTTGAGCAAATAATATACTTTTTTCTTTATAAATCTATGAGAGATAAGATTCTATTGCACACAGTACAGACTGAAAGGGGGACAGAGAATAATCCCAAATGTTCAATCCACAATGACAATAAAGTACTGATTGCAATCAGCCTGCTATTGTTAAATTTCCACATTTTACATCAGATTATGTTCAATGCACTTGTTTCCTAGTAACCAAGACCAGACCAAGACCACCCCTTACTGTATCTGGGTGTGTAGGATCCCGCTGTATTGCTGCATGTCTCAGGTCTGTTGTCAATATATTTAGTAAGCTATAAGCTCGAATCATTTTGTGCTTCAAGCATTGCAGGAGAAAACCTTGTTGGCGTTTCAGTCTTAAATGAAAAGCAAAAGAAACCTGTTTCACAGATTTCTACTTCTAATATCATAGTTTCACAAGGGGTTCATCCACCAACTATTACACAAACAGAAAAGCAAACTCCAGGCAGCCATTATAACGCTCTCTGAGAAATCATCCTGAAAACTTCAGCAGGGAAGACGGATGTACTGTGTGTGAAGGCAGGAACAGGATGAGACAATTGTCTCAGCCCACCAGTAATTATTCTTATAGGCAGTCGATCGAAAAGCCATATTGACACCAGTGACAGGGGTGTGTATCTTTTGAGAATCATGTATGACTCTTTGTATGCACATGTTTTACCTGTATGTCTACGTCCCTGCTTTTGTGTTAGTATGTTTGCGATCAATCCTCCCAGTTTGCCACCTCTCAAGGTCTTTAATTTATATATGTGGCTTAGCCTTCAGAGGCCTGCTGTGTCGTGTGCTGTGCTCCAGAGATTTTAAGTGTAACACTTAATTTATATTACTGCTAATATGCAGGCAATGGATGCCAGGAAAGTGTCTGCTGTACCACAACCTGCTCCAAATTATGTTTAAAAAGTTGAAAATGTTTATGTCACATAATATATAGCCATTTGAAGTGAAAAATATGTTAAATATTGACTGCAACATTTTTTTTCTAACAATGCATCTACTTTACAACAATCAAAATACAGTCAGTTATTTACAATGTTAACATACAGACTTTCATGGACTGTTTACACTGTTTTGCACTTGTTTTGTATTGTCTTTGCGCCTTGATTTTCCAAGCAGCAATAGGCTAAATATCATCTCCTGCTCTTTCCCTCACACGCAGTGGATCTCATCCCTCTCCCATTCAGATCTACTGGACTCTATGGCTAATACTCTCCTCCAATCAAAAGTATGAGCTTGCCCACTGAGAATTAACATAATCATAGCTTGCCAATCATGACGAATATGTGCAAATCCCACAGTCTATAAGGCAGCACAGCCTTATAGAACAAAGACCTACACCCTCTTCAGCGAGCGCCATAGTAGCAGCAGGGCCCACTAGGTAGAGGGCTCCGCCTGTGCTCATAGAACAAGGGTTATAATATTGTAACCTTCGTTCTAACTCACACAGGCTCTGCGCTCAACTGGACGAATGCACAAGTCCGGGACAAATCTCATCTCTGCTTGACCCATGATGGGTCAAAGGAAAATATTTTGTGGCTAAAGAGAGAGGAAAATAAAAACAGAGGGTTAGGAGTGAGGACTGTAGGGATGAATACCTGCAGAGTTGTTTGGGTGTAGGGCCGGAGGTGAGGACTGGGGCTCAAGATGAAATTGGGACTTGGAGAGAAACCTGTGAGAGAATTAAGGTTTTGTGAGTAAAAAAAAGACTGATCCTAGAACAGCGTGAGCATCTCAACAGGGGGGGGGTAGTCTTGAGGTGCAGCGGCGTAACATAATTGTGATAGACCCTGGTGAAAGTTTTTTTATTGGGCCCTTGCTCAAAACACAAGCGCACGCTTGTGTGCACACACACACACACACACACACACACACACACACACACACCTACACACACACCCCCCCACACACACACAAGCACAAAGACACACACATGAGCACTCCAGACAATTGCTTTGCGGATAGAGGCTCACCATGCAACTCACATTCTGCAGACCAGCCTTTGTTCAGCACCATGGACAGCAGCCAAAGGGCCAGATATATCAATGCTAAGTTAACAGCCAACTGTTATCACAAACACAGAATACAGTCCGGCACATTTTCCAACATACGAGTGGTTATATTGCTATATATTTTAATCCCTGATGCCCCTCCGTAATAACAAAGAACTTGTACTCCATTAGAGGTTCATCCAACAGGAACACAAACTATGACCCTTCTCTCCCACGTGGATTACAAGAGAAAGGCAACCAGAGATGAAAAGGCCAGTGAGCAGTATCCAAAGGGAAAGAAAGACATTTCCATTTCAAGGGTGTATCAGCTTTAACGACCAGCACAGTATTGATCAGATATCAGTGGTTGCGTGACTCATTAATTTGGTGAAAAGATTTCTGTTGGCAATGTATCATACTGTTGACAAACATCTCAGCAGGAGCTCATCTATTCGTGAGGGTGTAAAGTGGACAAACAGCAGCCCTCAATGTTCTGCAAGACTCTAACTAAGTCATTAAAAGCACACACACTTAAATTAAAAGAGAGCATGACTCGCTTTATGTTTGATTAGAATCAGGAAAATCCAGGGACCATGTTGCTAAACAAAGAGACACCTTACCAGCTGACATCTAATTTATTTTAAATAGCCACACACTGTACAGTATCTTCCTGTGGGGCTGATAGATAAGGCTGCACAAAGAGTCACAAGTTATTTGGTTGGAAACAAATGTATGAATTTGACTGCGGTGCATGGATTTATCTACCCTATATAAGCGGACTCAGACTTAGTCCAAAGTTGATAGCCACAGTGTGAGCATACAAAATGGGTTGGTATCTTTTTTGGTATTATTATGGGCAGCCATAAAACTATCATTGTGTATGCTCTGCCCCATACTGTATTTGCAAATGACTTTTGGTAGCACTAAGGAAATTGTTTAAAAGTGCCCACATTTTATTTAACTGATGGCACACAAGTATTTTGCACATGAATTGTAATATTACAGAAGAGCGTCAATGTTATCTCAGCCATTTTTTCTTGGACCCTACAACCGCTCCACACTTCTCCTGTCTCTAACTGGTAAAATAATATATGAATTCGATTTTTTTCTCTGCTTGAGTGAGGGGACGCCTAGCCAATGCCAAATTACAATCTTGTTTATGAGCCATGAGCTCTTTATGCAACATTCATATGTGGACCCTGTGGTCAGGTGGTCTTTGGGTTGCCCATAGAAAACCCCCATTGGTTCCCAAAAGGGCAAAACTACTTTGGGACCTTCATAGGCTGAACCACAGGGGGCCCACATGGGATTAGTGAGGCTTTGCCCCTGCCCACAGTAAACCCACACCTACCCACAGCACGGGCATGTTTGCTGGGTATTTGTAGTGCTTTGAGCTAAATTCTAATGTCACCATGGTAATATGCTGGTGTTCAGCCTATAATGCTTACAGTGTTTACCATTTAGCGTGTTAGAGTAATAATAGCGAATCAGCACTAAACACAATGTGCAGCTGAGGTTGATAAGAATAGCTTCTCTTGCACAATATGATCACGATCATCATCATTTTTAGCTTTCGATTAATGTTTGACTTTTGAAACTTACATTTTTTAACTTGACTTTCACACTTCTTACTTAGAACTCTGTTGACTTATCTTCCGGCCAGTTGTATTCCCTTGGGAAGCCTTTGCAATGCTTTGGGCCCAGCACTTGACCTATCATAAGTGTGCTGGTTGAATAGAGAAATAATTATCGCAATAGCTTTCTCTGCAATCTCAGACAGGGGACATTTAAGCGACACTCAGTGGGAGTGGAGTTTGTGTCTGTGAGAGAAGAGCAGGATGAGGTCTTTTTAACAGCAAGGTTGACAAATTCAATCTGACAATGATATGATACTTGCTACACTGTTCGAAAATGGAAAAGTAATCTATGAGCCTCTGGGATCAGGTTGTGAAATGCACTTTACAGTGTAGTGAGACATCTACATTAATTACACAGCATATTATAATACCATTTTCATGTGAAATTGAGTTACATCCATACAGCTATGTCCACATGGAAACAGCTCAAACTAAATAAAAAATGTCTTCATACAGTAACAACACCATTTGATGCATTCTAATGCAAATTCATGTGATGGAAATTAAATTGCAAAATGCAGTTCTTGTTAACTCTGGCACAGTCTCAAGAAAAAAACTTGATATCATACGTTTTGCAAAAGGACATTGAGGTGTACATTTATTTGAAGGTTCAAGCTGTGTCTCGTGGAGGCTTCTGTCTTCTCACCTGGTGAGACACATGTTATCATAACAACAGGAATGATATTACGAGGATAAAACATGAGAGCCTCCTGTGTAATGCCTTTGAATATACTGATATAAATTGTTGGTTGAAAAACCCAAGTTGGCATTGTCAGTGTTGCATAATGCTGGGACACTTTCTCACACAAGCTAATATCTCATTTGGTGACTTGATCAAAACATGTAAATAAGGTTTATTCATTTTCTTTGAAGCTTCTTCTTAATGGAAGGCTTTGTTCTTCCCCAGTACGGATATAATATGTGGCCTGCCATTGTCATATCGTGTTTAATGTGTTGTTTAATTAATAATGTAATGGATGCTAAAGCGCTTTGAGGCAGTAATTGTGACATACTGGATAAACACTTCATTGACTTGCACAACTTTGGACTCCCCCCTTGGGCAGTGAGAGCAATTACCATATAGGAAACACGGAGCATAAGCTGAAAGTATGGCAGAAGTTATGAGGGAAAAACCTAAATACAGTCAAAGAAAAGTTTTTGAAGTGAATGCTCCAAAAAAAAAAGAGTCTGTGTTCAAAGTAAGGATTGAAGTTAAAAAATAACGTACAAGAAAACTGTACATTGTGGGAGAGTCACCACTGACACCAGAAACCACAACTCCGGTATACTGCGAAATACAGAGAGCTTTCCCTGTTGACGATAGGCTTTATCAGCATTGCGTGAACTAGTTTGGCAAGGGCTTGAATGTAAGTGAAGTTCATTTGTATGTAAAATGTTTTTTTTACATAAAATGATATTTACATGAATGTGGATCAGCTTTGGCAGCAGGCTGGGTTTTTCTGGCAAGTATTTATTTATACCTCATAATGGGCTTGCTGGTTGGAGTTTAGGGAAGCTTAGCTTAAGTTATTGACCTTTTTGGTAACCCTTACCCGAATAGCAATTGTTCAGTCAGTTAACAATCCTAGCTAGGCATGGCAGGCCTGTTAAGCTTTTCCTTCACATTGACGCAGTGTGCATGGGGCTCTATACTTGGCATTTAAACCCTAACCCTTTTTTCAAAAACAAACAAGACAACTGCAACCGCAACAATTTTGGCAAAGAGAGAGAAAGGATTTCATTTCAACTATGACCAGAAAGTAAGAGGAAAAAAATAAAATATGGCTGAAAGATGCCGGCTGGTCAGTCTGTTGTGCAGCAAAGTTCTGTTTCATATCACAGCAGTCTCAGTCAAGAGAGACTGAGAGTCAGGTAATAAATCAGCCTTTGTGGCCCCCCTTCAAACTGTATGTCAAATCAAATCTAGTCACCCGATTCTAAAATGTGTGGGTTGTGAAAAATTCAGGTCTAAAATCATACTCAGTCCATACAGTGTCTGCCTGCCTTAATACCCCAATCTAGGTCCCAATTCATCAAATACCAACTCTTGGTCAGTGTCCCTCGGCACTGATATCGATGCACTACCCTTTCAACTAACTCTTAACCCACTTGTATCATCATTAGATGCTCAGAGTATAAAGAGCAAGATAGTCAATACAGGGGGTGGGTCAAACAAACACAGGACTTTCATATAGGATATGGCTGTTCGTGTCCCAAGCGGAACTAAAAATAAAAGCTGACATTTTGTCACGTCTGTCGTTAGTCACGTGATTCACATGCGTCACTGGTCACGTGACTCGTTTGTCACTTGCTAGGCATGTGAGTCGATGGTCAGTCAAGTTAACATCTACCATGGTCTTTTCCTAAACCCAACTAAGTGGTTTTGTTGCATAAACCTAACTTCCTGTGTTGTCAGTTTGATGATAAAAAGACACTATGCGTGTAACGAGTGGAAACCGACACGCTATAGAGCGTCATAGTGTGAAGCTTAGAGCCACTGACCAAGCCACTGCCTGCTACAGCTGTCACTGTAAACTGCAAATATGCTGTGCAGGAACAGAGCGTTTCACAGTTATAGCAACAGTAACATGGTTATTATTTCTTTTTTTGAGGACACTTGCAATTTATACTTTTTTGAGACCATTTTTCACCCATGCAATGAGCCCTTCACAAGATTAATTAAGTATCATGGTTACTTGGGGTTACTGTGCAGCCCATTCAAGATAGCAAAGGACCAAATGAAAGTGTATGATTAATAATGATCAACATCTTATAATGATCTATATCAAGACTACAACTCAGAACATTCTTTAAACTCCAATCTCTCACTATCAAGCTTTCCATAGAGCTATCAAAGCCCAGAGGAGCAACGAACTGTGCCAACTCAGACCTTTGAGACTGCAGCTGCTAACAACAAATCTAAACTGCAGCAAGGCCACGTACCACAGAGGGAGATGTTGAAGGCTGGGGTAACAAGCTGCTTTGTTCTCTATGTGCATTCAACTGAACCATGGCCGAACAAGAAGGCCAAAGCAAAAATAACTTTCCTTTCAAGTTCAGGGTGGATGCCAAGAGATCTGCCATGGCGTTCCAAACATATTTTCTTGGAAAATAAGGCGGCTCAACGGATGATTATTTAGTTGTGAGTGAAGAAGAGTTTGAGATGGAACAAGGCTGATTGATTAGGTGTTTAGCTGTAAATTAAAAGACGTGCAAGGCAGAATCACTCATGGATGATCAATAGGCACAACAATGAAACGTGAAACTAAAGTGATAACTAGTTTTACAAATTCTCTTATCAGTCAGTTACAGTACGGAAATATTAATTTCAAGCTAATCATATGGATTTTGAATCTGGAAAAAGTAACTAAGCTGAAGTGGATATGTTGCCCCTTTCACACACACTGGCCCTGTCTTTTTTTAACAGAAAAATAATGTGATTTGGCCTTGTGTTTACTGGTTGAAACACTGAGGCTATATTTTCACCCCACTCCACTCAAGTGTCAGAGAAAAGGAGTCTAAAAAAAGGGGGGGCCTTTCTTGATTTGCTGAAATGTTTCACTGTCTCGGAGAGTTCAAGCCTGGGAGACTATTAATCTATCACAGACTTGGCTCCCCGGCCTCTCTGCTCTGACCTTGGGCCATAAACAGCATAACTGATGTATTACAGTAGCAGAGACTGAATAATTACACGGAGGAGTTTAGGGAATGACGCATAGCACGAGAGGCTGGATGTTGCCGGCATGGTTGGGCTTAAATACCGTATGTATTTGAGTCAAGATACGCCATCAAAATCACATCGTAGGGCATGATTATGATTCATCTGGAACAATGATGGTTTATGATCCATAGATATAACATTACAAAGAAAAGCACTGAGTTGGTTAACCTGAGCACGTTATATAACAGCTATAACAGCAACTACTACACCATTGAGATTCGTTGGTGTAGATAACCTCTGATCGTTACACTCGGTCAAATGAAGTCATTTTTAAAGATTAACATTGTGGGACATTAAGGCTAAGGTTTGACAACATGCAGTTTGCTTGTTGGCGAATGTGTTTGGAAAGCTTTGTTGTTGGTAAATCTTTTTGCTGCTTCCTGAAAACACGATCAATATGTCAAAATGTATGACCAAATATACTTATTTTGTATTATTTACAAACTGAAGACAAGTTGTCTGTACTGAAAGGTCATTTTTGTTCAACTCACATCAACTTTAACTCTGGCTGGTCACTTGTCTGTAGTACTGGAAGATTTGTGTTACTATCACCTTATAATAGTATAACTTTCCCTTTAAGCAGCAGCATAATGTCTGACTTAGACTTAATAAAATGTACTCCTGTTAAAAAATAAACAAATAAACAGTTTCCTTAGGTAATAACTGGAGTACTAAAACATTGACTTAAGCTGGCTACAACTAAAAAGTCTATAATCTGCGGTCAGAAAAAATGTTGCTCCACATCCTGCTCCATCAAAGCCTAACTTACACTAAAAACTCACTTATAGGAGTCAACTAAAGATTATCCAATAGCAGGACAGAATAGAGGAACCTTTATCTCAAAGGGCAAAAACACACATTTGAAGCACATTTTACAACATGACCAATCTTTTAACTCTATTATATGGTAAACATTCTAAAGAGCATAACACACATACTTTTGCAATAAACATAAAATATAAACTGTTAAGAATACAAAATGGCTCTTACAATATGCCTTATACTTGGTTCATTCGTCACCATTTTTATCAGCAGCACAATACGTGCATGTGCTGCTGGGCGAGGAAACCTTCAACTGCAGCATTTTTGCATACATATTGATGTGACCTTCTCCCTTGCATACAGAGGGGAGGCACAGGAGCAGCATCTATTGCAGCTACGGTTCAATCTGCCTGATGGGGACACTAAACTTTATCCTTCATCCCCACCTGGGCCAGCCTGCTTCTACATCTGTGCCTCCATGTCTGAACAAATGAACCGAACAATCTCATCTTCACTTATATATTTATTTATGGATTTATCCGTGCTTTCTTCTCTGGCATCTGCTCCAACAATACCACGGTTTTAGAAAGATCAGAAAGAACAGCAATAAATAGACCTTTTTTTAAAAATAGGTGAGGAATCTTAAGAAAATATGTATTTATCACCTTGTGTCTATTCTATTGGCACCCAATGTTAGCAAAATCTTCCTTTAAAGTACGTAACACATGATTACATGAGCTGATGTCTGGCTGACTAAGATCCCAGTGATTTTACCTGGCTGTGATCTAACTCCTTTATTCTGTTGTCACTGGGCTATTCATCAGCTATACATTATATTTTACAGTAACAATGCATCAAATGACAATGTGAAAATAATGTAACAATATGAAATATGTTGCTCATGGTAATGAACCTCCAAAGCACCCCACTCTCCTTTATGGAGCTTTGTAGCCAATGTACTGTTTTGGTTCACTCTCATCACTGTTAAAGCAATGTTTTCAGTCAGGTGCTGCACTCTATACTCTGTACATCACCTGCTCAGCACTGAAACAACAGAGAGATACAGTTAGCGACTAGCAGTTGAACATAGAGACGCATTTAGCAGGTAAAGAGCCATTTCCCTCGGGTGCTCTTAGAGGCCAAAAACAGAGCTAAATGAGAGAGAACATGGACAGAAACACAACTTAAAATGAAGGAAAATGTTGCTCCATAACTGTTGGATGTGCAAATAAGCAACTGTTTAATCACAGGTTCGCCATTGCAGGCATTGATTTGTGATTGTTGGTTTTACAATTTATTTCCACTGTCCCCCAAGTGGCCAAGATGTTACTGGAGGTTAAAGATCAAATTCACCATCCAGGCTCAAAATTCAGATTTTGCTTTTAAAACCAAGATCCAAGAACTTTCTAGAAACTGTCAAACCAATCTAAAGCAAGTGCAAAGATTGTTAACAATAAGCTGTCCTCAGAGCTGTGGAAGACTTGAGGATCACTGAACTGTGCCAACTAAGGTTTAAACTCTTGGGAATGGAGCTGAAAACAACGAATCACACCAGAGCAGGTCCATACGCTACAGTGGGTGCGGGTGGAAGCAGAGTTAACAAGTGTTTTTTATTTCATATACTTGAATTCATTCATGAATCCTCTGATGCCATATCAAGCAAAATAATCTGCGTACAACAGGGAACTTAATTCTCAGTTATGTTTGTCTGATTTACATCCTGTTTAAAGGTGCAGGATACACACACCAGGAAATATGTTCAATTACACTACAGTTGTATGTGTCAGAATGCAAGTTTATTTGGTGGGATTCATGCCATGTACAAAATTAAAAGTTTTAGCAGAGGAGGCCCAGTCTTCTTAACTCCAGTAACAACATGTCATATAGGCCAAGGCTATGATGGACATGGACAGGGGATGCCCTTTTTTGAAAATACTACAGGGTGTCTGCATACAAAGAGGTGTTCACGCATTTGTCAGCCTGTATGCTCGGCACAGGACTTGGTGGCCTTGGGTGGATGATAAAATGTTACATCATGGGGACTCTCGCAGCCATGGGGATGCAGAACGCTTGGGTTACTTGGGCTTTTATCACCGGAAATTATGCTTTTAGGAAAATGTTCAGATAATGTTTTTTCTCAAAAATACAACACATACTAATAAAAAAACTCAGTTTAGGTGTGTTTAACTAAAACCACTTGGTGTAGGCCGGGGACATTTTTGTTACATGCAAATTAAACACACACTACCAGCAGAGACAGGGAAAGTTTAAGACACTTAAAATTGGCTTCACATGTCAGAACCGGAGGTTGCCGCCTGGGCTGGCCTGAGAAGAAAGTAGAGAAAGAAAGTAGAGGTTGTTAAAGAAAATACTAATTTGGTTTCACAGAATATATTTGTAGTTTGTTGTTGTATACAAATTCAGCTATTGCAAATCCCATCAATGGGGGTCTGACCCCGAGGGACTGCGCTATCCTACCAGAAAAGCCTTTACATTCTGTTGATAATATTAAAAATGATGGCCTGATGTTATTTCAATATTTTCACCATAGTTCTAAAGAACACTGACCAAGGGCAACTATCTGTAACTCCTTTGTGTTGTGTTATTATTTGTTTTGAAGACCAAGAATTAGTTTTTGCTCTTAACATACAGTATAACACTCAAGGGCATGACTATATTTTGGCGCTTCACACAAAATCTAGTAATTTTCTTTTCCTGAAAAATACAAAAAACATTTGACCAAAAACATAATTTTACTGGAACAAAGTACACATTAACTGTATATAAATCCAAAATTGTCCTTGTATTGTAAATGCAAAACCATTGGCGCAAAGTAAACAACCGAGCAGCTTTCACATATGTGCTGTACGTTACTGCAACACATCATCTGTCAAGACACTTGGAGGTGAGACTGAGGTCCTGCTGACATCCTGTGTGATGAACTGAAGCAGTGAACGATCTGAGGGATGAACTCCGACTGTTTGCGTGCATAATATCAATAAAACATGAGGCGCTGGAGACTTTGTGTCAGCCAGATCGCATTTATTTATGAAGCTTCTTCTGCATAATGTTGCTGAAGATGTAATCAGTGAAGCAGCAAAGCCCAGTGATCTATGTCCGTACTCTTATCTGATCACTGGTGGGTTGAACCCTGGCAGGGCAGGGACGAGATGTAGCAATGTTCCTAATTGATAGTCAACATTGTTTAGATGTTGTGGGGTCAAAAACCAGCTACTGCTTCTAACCATATACACCTTCTTCCTCACACATATCTGTTGTGGCGATAAGAGACAAAGGTGATGTTGAAAAATGTCTCAGATAAATTAGGTTATTATCTAACGTTGAAGCCCCAATATGGCTTGGTGGTGATAATTGATATGTATCAGGAGGAATATTAATTCCCCTGGTGGAAGCGTGCAGAGAGGAGACCCCCTTCAACCCCAGAGTACCCTCCATATGTTACTGACCATTGCTATGTCTCCAAATTACTGAGATACCAAAACGTAGCAAAGGCAAAACCAAACTCTTGCATTGTTCTGGCTGAGGTTTCTCAAGATGCCGCTTAATTCTGTCACTTTTGGAAACATACATACATTCTCTAAATACTGCACACGGCACAGTAAGTCAAGTCTGTGTTGTCAGACATGCTTTCTCAATCGTATTTTGCCAACGTTAAGGCCACATTGCAATGCCAGATGCATTTTCCAGAACAATTATGATGAATACAAACTGACAACAGAGGTCTGCGAAGTCGTTTGTAATCAGGTGGGTGGCGATGTGGTTTCTGCTTGCAGCGCTGCAGTCTCATCAGATCACTAATCAGGGAGAAGGCCGCTGGGAGTTATCCAGCCCACCTCCAGAATGCAGCAGGAAACAGCAGCCGAGTCACCGCACTCTGTTCTTACCACTAATTGCTGCTGTTTCATCTGCACGGAGAAACATTAATCAACTCTCTTCATTCAAGTGAGAGCCCATTTACACATAACACTTGACACCAACCTTGAGTGAGCAGTGTGTTAAATTCAATTAACATTATAGTGAGCCGTGGAATGATATTGCAAACACGTTACATTAGAGACAAGCAGAAATCCTAATGGTATTTAGCAAATTTTGGAATCATGTAAGCATGTGGTGATACTAATACAAAATTATTATTTAAAAATGACAGCAGCAGTGAAGGAAGCTCTAAGGGATTGTAAAATAATCTGTGACGGGGATGTAGATTAAACTGCTGCTTTTGGTGGAGCTGAACCCTCAGGAATGTCTTGTTAAAATGATCAAGTGGAAAAGAACTTTGAAAAGTAGAAGGACTGCAACTGAGGAACAAAAGCAAGCGATGATATACGTTGAATACACTGAGGTCCACTTTTCAAACTTCAAAGAACTAATCCAAAACCTCTCTCCATGTCAAGTAGACAGGGTTTCATTTGTCAGATGAACAGTCCCAAAGAGTCTAACAGCAGAAGGCTCAGATTCCCTCTATTATTAACATTCAAGGCAAGGCAAGGCGAGTTTATTTGTATAGCACATTTCAACAAGGTAATTCAAAGTGCTTCACATAAAACCATTAAAAGCATCAAAACATAAGGCAAAAGAAAAGGAGATTTAAAACATTGAAACATTCAACCCAATTCTTTATTTTAGCGCCACTCAAGCTTCTTCAATGTAGAAAATAATTAAAAGAGCAATACACTGCTAAATAGAAGGAACCTTATGTTTGTTATAAAATGTCCAAGTCCCTTTAAATAGTTTACTGTCAAATTGTATTTCATTTTAATGTGTGATCAAAAGGGTGCCCTATTTCTGCTAATTTACACTTTTCAAGAAATACGGGCTACCACCTGCTCGAATCAGGCAAAGCATTCTCTGCGCTTTCAGATTCAGCCATATTCAAACCCACATATCGTCTCGCACGGGCACACTGGAAGCTACATTTCTGACACATCAGAGGAAGGAACTTGTGCACACCCTACCACCAAAATAGTCATACTCTCTGTCCCAAACAAACATCTATCAAACAACTCAGAGCAATGTATAAGCATCTACCTTCCCCAAAGCCGACATCTACGTCCCCATAATGAACTACCTCAAATTAATTAACACCATCGCAACACACTTTCCGCAAGAGGCATGCTGTGTACAGTAATTAAAACAAGCACAGCAACAAAGTATCTGATCTCAAATGAGCTGCAAACATGCATTTAATACGCTTGTAAAAAATGATGTGATGCAGCTGCTGGCGTAAGAGCCTTGGCCTGTGTGTTGCAGGTTTGACATGAGGATATTCCTGTATGTCCTTCATGACAGCGTTATATATTCTGGCCTGGGTTTAAACCGGATTGACTCACCAGCCTCAAGACTGGATTCTGTATCACCCACCTGACCAGACATCCTCCTAGAGATTATACTTCTACATATACAACCGATTATATGTAGTAGATAGATAGTAGTAGAATATGTAGAGTAGATTTTGTTTTCTATTAACATAATGAGGAAATGTTGTTCAGTAATGTATCCAGAAAGTTGCAACAATGTTACTGAACCTATCAGTAAAATGTTCACTGTCAACATATTCAATTTGTTTTCTGCTAAATGTTTGATCTTGCAATACAATACATGCTTGATGGGAGCATTATCAAGCTTTTTCTATGATCATGTTTTGGCAACGGCGTCTTTTTTTTAAGGTTTAAGGAGAAGATCATGGTCTGGTTTAATAAAGAATAGTTCAAAATTGTTACACAGGTGAAAATAACTCAAACTCTGTCTCTCTCCCAGGAGGGCTGCATCCGTGGTTTATGAGTCACGCAGATCCCCTCGTGTCAGCCTTGATCCTCCCGTATATATTCGACACACAATCTACCTAACTACAAGATAAAGGTGGAACTCTGGTGCGCAGGTTAAACCAAGTTGATTTCAGGTTACATCTAATAACCGTTCAATATTTTAAGACCAAGAATTGAGAGCAACTTCTCAATTTTGAAGTGCATCTATCAAAATCATTCTCAAATGCTAATTATAACATTTTGAGATATTAGAGCACACATTCCAATTCAATGTTGAATATTTCCTTCAAAGTGACTGTTACAAAACCGAGGTTAGAAGAATAGAGGAAAGGATGAAGCCTAAAGACCTAGAAACAGAATATGTCCTCCTCATTTATGCACTTTGATTTTTGCAGGCATCCGTCCTTCTCTTAAAATCAAAGAGATGCAAGATTCTCTTGGGATGCTGTCGTCCCAAAATTAAGTTTTGGCGTTGGGCCTAAAGTGATGAATTGAAGATAAAGACCAGAATACAAACGATTTCCAAAACAGCAGGAATCATCACTCTGTCCAGAAAAAGCTGCAGTATTTATCTCCATCATCCCTTTGGTTTTCTCTTAAGCGACGAGTTGGTAAAGTGCAGATTCTGTGTCCTGTTTGTGTAATGTTATATAATATCTGGGTATTAAAGATAAGATATTTGTCAGAATACCACCTACAGCCAATGTTGCCCGGTCCCTGTTTAAATACATTATAAACAATAAAGACTATAATGAGAGGCAGGAGAGCGAATATTTCATGAAAACTAAGACGATGAAATGGACTTGCTGTATTGGCAATTTCATTGTGTCATACCAGGTTATATGTAGATTTACGGCATAAGTGATGAGTGATAATTCTGGACACTCAGTTCAAAAACCATATCATCCAACTATCAAGCAAAGAATTTCTGTCCGTCTGTATACCTCTCTGTCTGTACGTAGGTATGTATGTTCTTCGCATATCTCGAAAACCGTTCATCCGATCTACTTTACACTTGTCGGCTATATTGCAGGGGACCCAGAGGAGTGCAGTGTCGAAGTTTGTGCACTTGTGACACATTCAATATTAATCAACTAATCTAATGAGTTCTATTACTAAACATTTATTGGTGATTTTTTTTATAATTTGCCATGGCTCAGATGAAAGGTCACTTTATTTTACTTGTTTCAATTTAGATGTGAAGGTACTACTTTGTGGTTGAACTCTGCTCTCTGTTTAGCATCACTAACCACAACATTAGATCTGGCTTAATTTCCTGTCACGGGTGTTTCTGGACTTTAACCTCCAACTTTTGGAATTGTGAGGGAATGTCGTCAATGTTTGCCATTTCCATCTCCTTGATGTTTTAGTTATTTAGTCGGCTGTCTTTATCTCCACTCCGCAGACAGAAGCATATTAATACCCATCAATAATGGCACGTACTGCACAGAACCCTCGCCTTGAAAGTTTAGGAGGAACAATGATCTGTGATGTAAATTTATGTTAATTAAATTTGCTCTAGAGGGGAAAAGTGTTTCTGTGTTTCAGCTTCATTTAACAAGGAAACAAAAGACCTCTGCTGCGTGTAAAACTGATTTTCTACCATATTTTCTTGTTACACTAATGACAATGCAAGGATCTGAATTGGCGCACAAGTTTACTTTAAGCTCATAAATTAAGAATATGAGTGAATCCGATATAAAAGCAGGTCAAAACTTAGAGTAACTTATTTTAAGAAGCTCATTTGACTGATGACATGCTTCATTAATATCAAGGGCAGCCCCGTCAGTCATGATGGGTTTCACCAGAAGACTAATGCAGATAAAAGGCTGCACATAACTTAAATCTGATCAAAGAGTGGGAGAAAGAAATTGAGCAGGTTAAGGTGTTAAAACGAGGGTTTTCTCAGCTCATATCATCGTATTTCCTCAATTGGACCAAGGAGGACATTTACTTCCCTTTAGCCTTTACCCTTTAGACTCAGATTTAAAATATACTGCAAGGCTAATAAGGGAAGTGGGAACAGGTGAGCAGATGGGGGGGGGGGGGGGGCAGTCAGGTGATGGGGAATGGAGGGAACAGGGGTTTACTGAGGGTCAGAGGGGAGTAGCTGCTTTTGACAGCAGAGTTAACAGGGAAATGAACAGACTGGGAGAAAATAATGACATGAATCAAGCTGATGCTGTGACACAAGTGAATAATTCACCTGCTAAAAAAAAGTATTGATGATAATGATTAATGATAATGCTTACTGGTAATATGTTGGTCTCTATGCAGCTCAGTTTCCTGATTTTGTTTTAAATATGCTCGATGATTTCTTTACAACAAAGATTTTAGATTAATAAGCAAATGCTGCTTGTTGTCTGTGATACAATGGTAAAGACTGCACCATCAAGAGTTAATACTATATACACACTGCAACCACGAAATACAAAAAAAAAAAAATCGAAGTTACTGCAACAATCTGGATTATTTTGTCGTGTTTGAAGATACAGACACTCACCGGCTGGAGGAGCAAACTGCATGTTTGTAGATTTACAGTCATCTAAAAAGCTGAACATCAAGAGGTTACTTGGGCCAGGTGCCCACATGACATTGTTTTGTTTTGTTTGAGCACAGTAAGTTGCCTTGTATAATTTATACAGTATGTTGAAATTGGCCAGAGTGACAATTTGGTGTGTACAACTAGTCACACTAGCAGACAAAATCATCTAGCATGCCTGGTAATGATCCGGACATCGTAAATGAGACCAGCTATTGATTCTGAAAACTTCATCTATCTGCTTCTGGATGGTGCGCAAACAAATGCCCCATTATATCCTGGAAATAACAATGTGATCTCCACAGACCTTTTGCATCTACACCTAGTTCTAATAAGCATTCTCATTATCTTGATCCTCGATACACTTTTACTAACAATATGCAAATCAGTTAGGTCAGGATGGCGGACTTGTCAGCAACCATAGCCAGTCCCTGAATAAGGGATTATAAAATAAGGTTTACTTTTAAAAAGTGAATTAAGTAGGTAGTAAGCGATTTGTTACCTACTGCTATACTTGCAGCTTTTGCAGTGCTTAAGCTAACAGGAAGAGGCAGAATTAGGCAACCTTACAACTTACTTGATGAGTCCGATCTGTATTCCTTGTGTGCCTTGCATTGCGTTTTATTTCCTTACAAATAACATATCCAGATAAAGATCAAATCTGAAAGTCAGGTGTTAATGGGGTCAGTAAATTAAACTGTATTTTGTCTTGAGGTCAATTTTTGAGACTGGATTAGGAGCCTTTGACCTTTATACCATGCTTTCATGAACAGCGCTGGCTCTAGTCTAAACGGTCCATCTGTCACTCCCAGCCGCTAGCAGACTACAGAGCTGCTGACTGTTCTCCTACTGAACTATAGATAACTAGTCTCCTATGGACGGGAGTAAGGCGGAGGGGGCGCGGGGTCCGTTAGCTAGCTATTTATTGTTTCATTGGTGATCTGATAATCAGTAAACTCATCAAATTCTGAACAAACTTGCAAATAGGCTATCTAGTCACCAAAATAGAAAAAAATACATTTTGGTAGGTTTCCTGCGATTGGTTCGAATGGTGTTGACACCAGAACAACTGCCACTTGACAGCGGTCCGAGACCATCCCTTTGTGGCGGACCACGGAGCGGTGGTTTAGTCCCCACCAGTGTTCCAGACCAGAGTCTGCCGTTCACGCTAATCCAAACAAACTGCACCAAGGGGGTTACACTCCAGGGCTCTGCTCAACAGAAACTAAACAATGCTGGTGTGAACGCGCCCTTAGTTTAGCTTCGTGGTGCTCCAATTGTTTTACACAGTGGCAATCATGACTCCCACTAACTAAATATAAGAAATATAAACTGCATCGTTTTCTTTGCACCACAGACGTTTTCAAAGAAAGAGCTACCAAAAAGCAGGTGTCTAGAGGAGTAGGCTAAATGCTTTCATGAACCATCATTGTTAATCCCACTCAATCATTATTGTGTGGGATTATTCTGTGCTTCAGTATCAAAGAGACATTTGTTTATTAGAAAAAACATCTTGAAGACAGATGTGGATGACAAAAACCAAATACCTCAGCAGTAAGGAAGCAAAACCATTGAACATGAAATCATTCTGAATGTAGGAAAAACAACAATTCCAACGTTTTTTCATAACCCAGGATTTAAATTATTGCAGACAAGGAAGTATAAATATCCAGTATTAATATTTGGATAGCTGGTTTGCATTGCATCATTTATATATCATTGTCAGCTTCTCTTCAACTCATTCAGTTTCCAATATCATCTCTTAGTTTACTTTTCATTCTTATTATGTTTTAGTGTACCTGTCAGGCAAACACAGATTAATGCTTCTGCAAAAGCACATTAATTGTTGGCAGAGCGGAGGAGGTGACAGACAGTCAGTGTTTTATAGTCGGTGCTGCTGAAAGCTTCACTGTTGAAAGTTACTTTGAGATTGCTGGTGCCGGCTGCTCACTGCAGGTGGTGCAGGCAAGAAGTAAAAGTACAAAAACAAATAAATAAATCCAGGTCTCTTTGTAAAGTTTTTATTTTTTCTCATGATATAAAGAAAAAGCACAGCAAGTAACATAAAAGCTTTCTGACTAACTCAAAGTCTTAAAATTTGAAAGATAATACCAAAGAAGTGACTTTACTATTGTATTCATATATACAGCATGTGTTGAAATCCTGTTTGCTTATGACAGATGGATTTTAGTCAATTCGGAAACTGCTTTTGCTGAGCTCTTATGTCCAGATGTGATACACAAATGTCAATCCTCCGCTCATTCTTCTCATATTATGACAGATAGTGTATGGCTCTGACATCTTATATTGCAAAGAAAGTGCATCGTCCTTGTAGAAAAAGTGCTTTATAAATTAAGTCCAACGTTTAGTTCAACTGGAACAAAGTTGTGTTTTGATCAACACATTAATTCTGCATTTTTCCGTTTGATAAATTATTTTCAATACATCGGAGAACTATTGTTCTAAGCACACAAATTACCATTTACATTTTTGAAATATTGAAATCCTTAAATTGAGAGCAGAAAGGAACTAAAGAAACCCTTAATAAATTGTTGTGTTTTTGACTTCACATCTCATTGATCCAGTGGCTCAGAGGCTCAGAGGCTCTGTGTGTCTAGTAACGACTGAGCTCTCGGTGAATCCTCCAGCTCTGTCCTGGCGGGTCAGTGGGCGCTCCGGGCTCCTGCTAAATGAAATACTCCTTTTGGTTTTCACTGGGAGCGCTCAGAGAGTCTGCCTGGCTGCTGAAGGGGAGCTCGTGGCCATCTTCAGGCTGTGCTGCTTTGACTTCCTGGTTTCGATACGTCTCTTTCCTGCTGCAGATGAATCTGGCCATTATCGCCAAGGCAGACACAGTGACGAAGATCACCACTGCAATCACCCCTAAAAAAAACCACGAAAGGACTTTTGATTTAAAATCACATGCATGAACGTAAGAAACAAGGTTATTTTCGGCTTTTGTGGCTTTTTGAAAACTTCCTAAAAGTGAAGAGTAACTTTTAGTCCGATATCATACAATCCGTTGTATGAGGATACCATGAGACAGAGACTGGACATTGGGTTTTAGTGAGAAACAATCAATGTAAATATGACTGTACTTTGTTTACAAGAAAACTTCAAAAGGCACCTTTAAATATGGAGCTATAGGTGGGAGGCAGTTTGCTAGAAAAGTTTAGAATTACCAACACCTCTAAAGCTCACATTTTTGTAAACCAAACTAACTTTTGCGACAAAAAATGCCACTTGACTGAGTTGAACGCTGCATTTAAGTGCAAATCTAAAATTCTTTTGTCAACAAAGAGCAAACCCTCTTTACACACTTCCTCAACCGTTAGGATATTTACTTACTCCTGCTAAAATCAATTGCATTACCTCCAATTAGTGCTGAGTCACTCCTGATGGCGTTGACTAAAGGTTGACCTGGATCCACAGAACCAGGTTGGTCTGTCGAGAGAAAGACAAAGAAGAAAAAACAAACAATAAAAGCAGAAAAAGAGTCCAGAAAAGAAAGGTAAAAAGTACAAATAAGCAAACGTATAGCAAAGATGAAGCAGGAGAACAAAGAAGATGAGGTAAAGGAGTGTATGGGGATAGATAGAGTCACTGTGAGAACCATCAGTCAGTGCAGACAGTGCTTGTTTGAAAGCCTCGGAACAGCCTCAAAGGACTTCACTAGAGTTGTCTGACTAATCTCATCTGTTGTAGTGCCATCACTTTGTCTGCTTACCGTGGAGGATGGTTAATGAGCCCATAAAAAGTCTAATGAACAGCCCTAAGAATACTATTGAAGACATACCAGAAAGGGAGACGGGTGGGCTGGTTGCCTCATGATATTCAGTATATGGGATATAAGGACCGAATCTGCTTCTTGTACCTGATAAGGAGTGTGTGGTTTCTGTCGCGTATGGATTGGCCGGAGAGGAAGAACCACAGCTGGACTGGGCCAACGGGCCACTGACAATATCAGGGCTGTCAGGGTGCAGCAGAGCGACTTTCAGAGGACTGATGGAGTTAAAGAAAACTCCTGACAGACAGCCGGTGAATCCAAGAGAGGCCAAGCTGACAAGCTCTCCATCCAACTCAGCAGAATCTGAATACAGAGAGAAACTGAGTGAGAAGACGCATTCGTTATCAGCAAGTTCCAATTACACATTTGACATAAACCAGTGATACACATTTATCTTGATGAGGGCACGTTTGCGATGATAAGTGGTATCTATCTAACTCTTAATTATTTTAATATCCATTTTGATGCTGCAAAACTTGCTGGAAATGATTGTGCAAAATAAAACTCTGGATGAAACTGAAAAACCACACATCACGTTCAAAGGCTTTTTTCATGTTTTTAAATGTTGAAGGCCATGTTTTAAAACAATTATTCCTATAATATTCATGCATGCTAACTGCAGTCTGGTTCTATAATCGTACAGGCTTCGCCCTCTAAAGGCTGTCGCTATTGGTTTGATCCCCGCGCACATGTGCAGTCTTGTGCCCTGCATGGGCCTCTTCTGGGGTCCGCCCAGCTGCCGGACTGGCTACATCCTCCAGTCAGACCGTCATTCCAGCAGCATAGCAGCCTCAGTGCTGTCCATGCCGGGCTAGTGCTTAACCCACAGACCTCTTGCCAGTTCTGTCCTCGCTTGGCCGAGGAGCTGCGGTGAAGGGCGGAGGCACAATAGCAACAGCGCTGATAGAACTATAGCCTGAGGGGGATTGAGCATGGGTGCGACATTATCTGCTGTAACCGCCGTATGAGTGCAGTGCGGCGCGGCGGCCATTGGACTGAAAATGTGGCCCCCTGAACAATTTAGCTGAATTACCCTGCTGTATAGTATGAAAGTGCCGGGTGAATACCTTCATGTTCCAAGAGCGGAGTCAAGTGAATATTTTTACCTGATGATGCGTATGTCACTACTAACAGTTATAACTTTCAGGATTTTGTCACTCACCAGATTGCCTCCCAGCTGTCATAACTTTGAAAAAGAAACAACACTGCCACTGAGTCTCACTTGTGGTTGATGCGCTTATGTCATTATTTGTGACAGAAGGTGCTAAATAAAATCTTCAATGACTATAAATGTCAGTGTGAACAACAATTATTCCTGCAGTGCAATTTGATTACACAGCACATTAATGCCACTCATCTAAGTTATTACCGGTGAGAAGCAACCTTTCACCACATGGGCT
Organism: Anarrhichthys ocellatus; assembly: GCF_004355925.1. NCBI lineage: Eukaryota > Metazoa > Chordata > Actinopteri > Perciformes > Anarhichadidae > Anarrhichthys > Anarrhichthys ocellatus. The sequence goes on along the minus strand of NW_022280052.1, from coordinate 332,116 downwards.
ACTGCAGAGTGGCCTGGCTGGAGAGGGCTGTTCATCAGCTGTATATTTGATCAGGCTTTGATTAAGTTTTAAATTGCATGTGATCCTCTGAGCAGCAGGAAATAATTTGACTTTGAATTATATATCTTATGACACACGTATATCTATTGAGCAGCCTGCAAGGTGGAAGGCAAATAAATGAGACGGGAGAAAAAATGTAATGACACAACAGATTTAATTAACAACTAAAAAAAACACTGTAGACGCAGTGCCTCGTGGCATCACGGTGCGCACCATGTGCCGCCCTTAGCACCAATAGAAAGCGCAATGCTGCAGCGCATCTATTTCTTTTTTACATGATTAATACTACTTTTTGTACAGTAAAATAACTGAGTAAGTACTTCTTCCGTGTGTGCACTCCCTTAAAATCATGTAGAGACGCTCACTAGCAGATTTTCAGAGCTATGGCTCGCCCCTGCCAATGTCTTCATAGACTACTGCAGGGATGACGTATTTTCATAGGCCAGCCCCAGATGTTAGCTTCGCACTGGTTCCCTCGACAAAAGTGCAAAAATGTTAACTCATTTACAGAATTTAGGATTAATTTCTGCAGCACTCTATCACGACGGGATTGTGGGTTGAGATATTTCTCAATTTTAAAAACCTCTTTCCTCAACTATTCATTAATATACACGAGAGGAGAGGAAGTCAAGCTGCCATGGGAGCAGAGAAGAAGAGAAGAAGAGGCTGAAAATAGGACAGTGGTGTGAAGTGGCGTGGCGCACCGAGTGCCAGTATGCGCCTAGGGGCGGCTGTTTTGACGTGCGCTATTCGGCGACAGTGTGTCTTGGCTCTTAGTGTACCTTTTTTTTCTTCATTGATTAGAAGACTTTTTCTCAATATTAGCTTCACTACAGCTAACTAGCTATTATGTTGTCAAAAATGCTATATTTGTAATAATATCTATGAGGAATATCTATGAATATGGTGAAAACAAAACCCCAATATTTGGAACCAAACAACTAAAAGTAAGTATAAGAGATACTGTAATGTGTAGTGTTTCTTTAAATGAAGAAACTAAAATAAAGAAAAAATAAATGAAAATAAAAAATAAAATGTGTTTGATGTTTGTGCGAGCCGTTAAACCTTACACTGACAACACTGGCCTTGTATCCACAAACTGAGGATTACTGTCCACCCACACCAAGCTGTTGCCCTTTACCTACACCTCTCTCTGTATCTTTATCTCACCCTCCCTCTCTTCATCTCTCCCTCTCTCTTTCTCTCTCACTCTGTGTGAGCAGCTCAGTCTCTCCATTCTTTCCTGGTCCATTAGTTAGGCTGATAGATGACAGCGCTGGCAGGGAGTGACAGTATATCAACTATCTGGCTGCCTCTGTGATACTGATATGACTGCCGAGTCCTCTGGCTCAGCAGAGGGAAGGCTGGGTCACACAGCAACATGCTCTGGGTCAACAGCAAAAAAAAATTCAAGGAGCTGAATGTAAAAACAGGACCGACATCAATTCTAAGCCTATAGGTTGGGATATTCTATAGAATTCAGTTCTGTTTCTGGTTCTTCTTCTTATCATTCTTTCAAATTGTGTCATATTATGTAAGAAAGAAAATAAACCAAACTATTGTATGTTGAAAGCAATAAACTTAAAGTAGGTAAAAGCAGGCATAATTAACAGCCAGTTGACCTTTTGATCAGCAAACTGTCGAGCATGTACTCTGCCTCTCACCCAATATGTGCTACGTTTCCAGCTCCAGAGACCCTCAACATGATAAGCAGGTTAAAAAAAGGATGGATGGACAGATGGATGATCAGATTTTAGTTCTGTTTCAGTTTAACTTCTTTTAATACAAACACTGCTGGTTGGCCCTCCACCAGCTAACAATTGAATGGCTTTTATTTGTCAAGGAGTTTTGGTCACCAAAGTGACAGAAAAGTGAATGAAAGCAAGACAGACCCACATGTTTGTGACAGCATTTGTTTGGTGCTGTCCAAAAGTAAACACAGCAGACAATAACACAAAGGCATCACAAATGTGGTACAAAGTCGTTCCCCTTTAAGAGCAGCTTGGGACAGACGGATCAGTCCTGAGGACAACAGGATTGATGTGAACGTAAAATGTTCTGTCAGGCAGAGAGAGGCTGAACTATACTGTCTGACTTCCTGGTTTAGTTTGACCCCACACACAGCAGCTGAGACTTATTGGTTGTTATGCTATATTGCCGGGTGCTGACTCCAATCTTCCAAGTAATTTGTTCTTTTCAATCTCTCCTCATTACCATACAAAGTGAAGGACCTTTTCTAAAGTTATTACCATTACAGCTGTCTGAAGCCCCGCTCAGCGAGACAGACATGAAGACTGAATTACTCACCGCTTTCGATAACAAAGATAAAAGTTCGCCAACGTATACTGTATAATGTCAACTTATGTATTACTGAGAAAACAATGCCATTTGCACAGATACTTTCCCTACCTCCCTTCAAAATGCATCTAATGCCACATAACAGCGACTTAAGTGGGTGGCTCAACCTTTTGTCATTTCTAAGGTTCTTATTTTGCATCTCCACAGTAAAGTGCTCTCTCTGTGACCGTTTGAATATGGATGTCAACTTGTTTATAAAAAACACCACAGCTGTTGCTCAGACTGCAGCTTTCCCTCTGGTCCACCCAACATGATGAATAGAAAACAGCATAAAGCTCCAGAACAGTGTTTTGTCGCATAGGGCACCAAACATCTCAGTGCTGTTATTCAAACGAGTCTGTTTAAGTACTGGAGTCTGAGCTAAGAGAGCCTCACTTACCCTGCACTCTGCCCAGAATGAGTGATTTGATGCCATTGAATTCCACATCAGATGTCAAGCTGAAGTCCTCCCTGGTATTCTGGTCGATCTGAAAGATAATGTATGTCACATCTGTAAAGGTAAAAGTTTAGCAGGTAGAAAGCAAAACCTGATAGCAGCAACAAACTGTGGAGGACAACTTTCTATTGTTAAGTGTTTAAATAAAGGATGCTCTGTGATGAAACGACGAATGGCTGCAGAGAAGGAAGCAATTACACATGAAAAGCTAGCCGGAGGCTGAACCTCTGGTTTGACCTGCATCATGTTTAAATGGGATTCAACCCCAAAGCTGGAAACCAATAGACCCGTGAGACACAGTGGTTCACAGTAGCTGAGCAGAGAAGTGGAGCAGGTTCTGAGATGGTAAATGCCTCAGAGAGAGAGACACTTTTATAATAAAAGAGCGTGCGTGATGCATTGCTTGCAAACACAGAGATTTGGATTTTAGTGGATCATTTATCAATAAGACATCCTCTAATGTTGATCAACCTGAGATGAAATGGGAGCCACTGAAAAGGAGGAGATAGAAAGTAGCTGGCAAACAAAGAGGAAAAGTAGGATTTATTTATCTATCTATTATATCAGGTTTCTAAAAGCTTTTAGTCAGAGGAATATCTGCAGACATTTTGATGCCCGCGGTGAGATATCCACTGGCACGCCGGATGGGATTGATCCTTTAATCATAACTTTTTATCCTATGATGATATAACAATGTGAAGATTATTGCTTGCCGACGTTCACCGTCATATCATTAATTGAAACTGCTGGCTGATGTTTCTGTATTCTGTGGTTGGTCAGTGTTTAACTGAGCACAGTGGGATGACAGGATGAATGACAGCTGTCAATTGGAGAGCAAACATCTGGATTTATAGCCAATACCTATTAATCACAATTCCTGGATTGGTCATGTGTTCCTGTGGATGGGCTCAGGACAACCTTACATTTATTTTCATTCCAGGATGTAGATTATTCAAAATTATTTTTATCAAGTGCTCCTTTGCACAAAGTTGTATCCCAGTTTGGATCATATTATGACTTGGAGGAACATAAGTAAGCTATAGGTACTTGTATACATGTAAACATGATTCATTTGCTGCGGGAGAATGAACCATGGGGTGCGTTAGTGTCCCTGTGCAGTCTTCCTTTCATTATTGAGTGTAGTGTGAGCAGTGGGTTTATTTACCAATGTAATGCATTTTTGGATGACATACCTTTAAAGGAACATTGAGCATGCGAAATTAATTCAAAAAGATGTCTTTCTACGCTTTGGTTTACAGTGTTTGCGGTGATCTGTGAGACACAGTGTGAGTTATGTGTGTGTACCTGAACAGAGACGGTGTCTGCCAGTCTCCTGATGATCACCGTGTGCAGACGTCCATCAGCCAAGTTGGTGACTCTGCTCCCCATCACTTCCACATCTCTGCTGCTGTGCAACTTGTACCTCAATTCCAGCTCATCTTTGCAAACACAGAACACCACAATCTTACTATTTAAAGCAAGCATTTACAAAATCACAGACAATCAAGTTTCAATCGTCTTTTCTTTCTTAGTAATGAAGCATGATTTTAACTTAAATCTATTCGATTATAATGTCAAATTACAACATTCAGGAAGAGCTTTATTTGTCCCTGAGGGGCAATTTGAGTAGGGCACTGAATAATGAATATTAGACATAAAACTGATGTAATACAAGCTAGTGCTCAAAACTATTTAAGTTATATATACTATACACTACAATTGTTGATCACCAACAACAAAGGGAAGCCCATGCCATAAACGATACAAATGCAAGACAATCTGATTTAATCTTTACAGTGTCTGATCGGTACAAACATGTCTAAAATTAAAGAGAAACGTAAAGAGACACATTTTAACCAGTCTCTGATTCACTAAGCACTTTATCCTTAGAAAATGTCCATGTTCTGGCTCTGAACATCTTAGAAGACATATTCACTCCTTTAAAAGAGACATTTCATCCAGAAAGTTACCAGCTGCTGAACTAAGACTCTACAAACTATTTAATACTTTGCGGATTAATACTTTATCTCGATGAATAACTCTCCAATATTAAATTACCCCCCCTCCCCTCTTTTTTTTACAGTGATACACTTAATAAATTCCATGTCGCTGAGATAATTGAATACTCCAAGATATATGCAGACTTAACTGGTTAGCAACAATGATAGGAAATAGTCTTTTTTCAAAGATCCTAACCCTGAATACTTAATGACCTTTTCAATAATGTTTTCTGATTATGACTCACTATGTTGCTTTTTTCCACAGACTAATAGGGAGCAATTCCCAGATTATCTTGATAATAAAAACAATCTTGCAGGGGGCAAAGAGAGTTTCACACTCTGAGTGAGTGACTTGGATAGTAAAGTGTCTTTGTTTGCAGCAGCTAAGGCTCCTGTTACTACAGCAGCAATAGAGAGAAACATGAGAAAAGCCTTTGTGGTGCAGCCAAAAGAAACCTCTCTCTGGAATATAATTAGACACTTTAGCGAGACGGCAGATACCTGATGACGACTTGATAAACTATACAAAACCTTTCGGCTATTTCTCTCACTAATTAAAAAAAGCTGAAAGTTACCTCTACTAACAGCAGAGTTTATAACAAACATAAATAAATCATAACAATGATATTAAAAGTACATTTCACCTAATGGCTTAAAGGATCCCACAAAATATGTTCATCAATGGTTCAGTTTGCTAGTTTTTGTTGAAAAGTACAACATAAATCTCTAACACCTGAAGTCAACTTCACACTGGCAAAAAAACAACATGTAACTCATTCATATTTACAAGTTCCTAAAATCCTATTTTGCTATGCAGGAATGCTGGCATAGCTCTTTGCTAACCAGAGCTGTGTGAAGCTCTATGGCAAAGCCAGTGATGAAAATGTAAAGACAATAAACAATCACAATGGCAAGAACAAGGGAAAAAGGATCCCCTGCTGCAAGCAGAATTAAATTAGTAACTGCACCTAATGTTTTCCTTGAACCTTGCACTATAGCAATTAGCCTGACTGCGTGAAGATTTGGGCAGCAGAGGATGACAGACTGAATGCAGAGGGTGAAATAAATCGAGTGAGAGTTAAGAAAATGGCTGGCTGGTAAAACCAATAGAAGAAAAGAAAAATGTCATTGTCCTCACCATGTTTGTTGATGAGCAGTGCCAGGTACTCCCTATAGAAAGAGTTGACGTAGAGTAGCAGAGCAGGACACTGACTGGTCCTGAAGCTCAGGGAGATGTTTTCTCCTCTCAGCGTCATATCAGAGTAGATGGAGAAAGGCAAGGTGCTGTTGTTCCTGTTGGGTTCATAGGGCTCCTTGAAGTTGTAGGCGACGGACGTTGATGACTTAAAGCTGGCTGAAACCTCTGCAAGTTAGAAAATTGATAAGTGAACTTCCTATGTGTGGCTTTCACTCTGACATGCCCCTCTCTATTGCATCGGTAATAAACTGTCGTCACTGGATATGGAAGGAAAGACGTGATAAGTATACAAATATCTTTCTTATTTGATTTATACGTTTAATATTTTGGAAACATAATAAAAATGCATTTACAATATCAGCATATAAAAGCTAACTGAACCACACATATATACAACGTATAAGTAGTTTGTTAAGATAAACGCACTTTATTTGTAACCAAGGCCATTTTCGATTTCATGTCTAAAATCCAATACTTTTTTGTTGAATGTTCTTAACTGGTAAATTTGGTGCACTGCCACTGTTTGGCAGGGGCGGGACTTGTTATTCCCCTCTCTGCGCTCATTTGCTCGATAGCTTCTTTGTTGTTTCATGTCACGATGCTAGATGAATCAGAAAGCTCGGTTGAGTATATGCAGGGAAATAACTTCCAGTTCAGGTTGCCTGGAATCAGAAGATTTTGCTGATGTTCTAGGAGATGACTTCAAAACTCCATTTACTGTGACCAGCCTAGAACCAGTAATAACCATCAGTAAAACCGCAAGTTGTTTGTATGCCTTGGATTTTGTTCAGATTTTAAAAATCAAGTAAAAAAACAAACAAAACAACATGTCAATAAGTGAGCTTTTAAGGTGCTGGTGGGGAGATTTTAGCCAGGCTAGCCATTTCCCTCTGATTCCAGTCATTATGCTAAGCTAGGATAACCAGCTGCTGGCTGCAAAACACACAAACATGAGAGTTGTATTCATCTTCTCTCTGACTCTTGGCAACAACGTGATAAGTGTATTCTACAAAATGTTGAGATATTCTTTAATAATATGTCTACATACTGACAGTGTGTGATATGTTGACTTTCAACACTGTACAACGAGCCCTCGATGCATCGCATGGTCGACACAATGGCATGGTGGGCTAGAAGAGTATTTTAACATAATCCCGATGCTTGACCTTCAGGACAGAACAGGCTCATTATGAACCACTCAAAACGAGCGTCGAGAGGCCAAGCTGTGCAGACAGTGAACGAGAGAGACAGTCAGGGTCAGTCTAATGTCTGCCGACTGAAGGATCCTCTTCAGAAAGCAGTCCCATCTTTGTCCTCTGCTCCACATTAAAGTACCAGGGATGGGTCATACTTGTGTTCTGTAAAGCTATAAGATAAACCCCCGTGTCAGCACACACATTAATGAAAATGTGCTGCATTTAGAAAATGATTGTTCTAATAGTCAGCTAGAAACATTAAAAAGTCAGCAAGAGAAAGCTTTTTTTCAGATGTTAACATTTGGAAGAGACACGCAGGCAGGCAAAACAGTTTCATAAATGAAAAGCTTGCTTTAGTCTTCGTCTGTCTGATAACAAGGACCACTTGTTACCAAAGTCAGGTGGTAAATCTGCAACTGTTGGGAACTGTGTGAGAATAAAAAGCTTGACAGGCAAAGCAACAGTAGAGTTTCTCATTAGTTACACAAACAACGAGGGACGGTGAGCCAGATAAAAATCACGTTTTTTTTAAATGTAGAGAAATTGCTAAAGGTATGTAGATTCTGACTACTGGCAAACACATCTCTTCCCCTTTGTTTGGATAGCCTCTGAATAGAGCGCACAGGCTAAGCTGGTAAAATGCAATAGAAAGCAGTAGAACAGGCAGGAGTCAAGACTTACTATACTGATACCATATGAGAGACATATTATAAACTCAATGTTGAGTGGGTGCAGTATAACACATGAAGAAATGAGGTACTAGGACAATTATGCAAAATTGAGGGGACAGAAAAACATCACATGTAACTTCTTAAATCTTTTACCCTATTACTGTCGTTAACGTAATCACTAAGATATGACTGTTGTAGTCACAACCAGATACCTTCTGTGTCTCTTAATATTATAGGAACATTATGCAGTGCTTGAAATGACGACATTTAAAATACAGTTTGAGTATAATTGTTATCGTTAAAACCGGCAATATCATTCTCCTCTCTTTCTTTCTTTACCCAGAGAAACGTGTCAGTTTTATGGCATACAGCATATCTGCCCTCCTTGGACACAGTAATGAACTTAATGCTAAATGTGCTTTTCTCATCTCTTACTCACAAGGAAAATAAATGGTCAAGGCTATAGTTGGGACAAAAAACTAAAGAACTTGAAGTTGGAGGAGAGACTGTGTTTTATCTTTAAAATGACATCAGACCATGTCTCTCTAAGGCTTTTTCGTCCAATGTGTCAATCTGTCCGTCAAATATAATTGAATCCGAGAGTGTTGGATCTTCTAGCAAACTTAAACTTCACAGCTCGGAAATCATGTTATCTGTACTTGTGATGAAAGTTCACATTACTAGTATCTTGAAAGAGAAATCCATTGGAAGCAGGAGAAAACCGTTTTGTATTGACATTAAATTATTACTTCAAGGCACAGAACATCAATGATAGCATATCAGAGTATTTATTGGCATTGAGTCTCCAGTGTGTATTTGAATGCATGTACCTTTATGACAGAAGGCTCCAGTGTAGGCTGACTGGTCACAGTTGCAGGAGAAACCATTAACTCTTTCCACACAGCGACCCTGGTTCTGGCAGAGCGAGCCGTAGCTGCTGCAGTGGCCCGGGCATCCAGGTCTGACACCTGGGGTGATCTTCGCCCTCTCCTCCAGGTCCAGAGTCACACCATTCAGCTGCAGGGAGCGGATGCAGCCGAGAAAGCCCTTCTGTCTCGAGGCGGTGCCTCCTGCAAACAAAAACAGATACTGTACACATTACACACAACTACTAGCACGCTGTGTCCATTTCCCCAGATTGGACTGACACCAAGTAACCCAATCAGAGCTTAAAACCTGCCCAATAGTCATATGTTCAAAAGCATCTCAGCTATATGCCTCTTATAATCAAGCAAACCCAAATCAGGTAACAATTATAAAAAGAAAACAATCTCCACCAAGTCCTTTAGATAATTCTGCATACAACCCAAAAAGTATTACATGGAGAGATGTAATTTTTAATGTTTAATGACATTTTTATTACAAAGCTCACTTAATAGCAATTTTAAAAAAGGAAAAAGAAAGTTTTAGCCTCAATGTAATGAGCTTAAAGGTGCAATGTGTACAAAATTGCTGGTATTTTAGTTGAAAACATTCAAAAAATGAACAGACATTATCAACAGAACTTGTAGACATTATGTCGTAGATGTCTTTGTGTTGTAGTGCCAGTCTGTTGTGTTGTAATCTCTGATCCTGCGATTCTCTTTAACGGGAGAATGCAGCTGCCGTATAAGGTGAAAAATGTCTTCCCGCCTAATGAAATTAGAACAAAGGTTGGAAGAAAAACAGCCAATCTGGCAACAGTGGTCACACTCACTTTTCATTCTCTCTCCGTATAATAGAGTCTATATTTTTTAGTTTTCTCTGCAGTAAATTATGATTGATAGGCACATGTTGCCAATGCAGCACAAGGCCATGGATGCTATGAGGGCACTGAGACACTGTCACTTCCTGTATCACTGTGCTGGATGTACAGTAGATTGGCTGGTTGTGGATGATGAGCCATCTGGTGTCCGATATTCATTCTTTCCACTAACAGGCGAGAGGAAGAAACTCTTCCTCTTTTCACCTGACAATTAGCATTCTAATATAACAACCTCACACTGTTCACAGAGTTTAGAATTGGACAAATTACAATTCTCCCTGAGTTCAAACTGGCAGCGTCTTTATTTTACATCCACGCATTACAGTTGTTATTGTTCTTGGCAAATGGAGTTGGCAGGGTATTACTCTCACAGTTTGAGTCTGGCGGAGCTTTAAATGTTCATCCAGAGCAGCTTTTCATTACACTAAATCTCTAACCTCTGTGCGCCTCTAGTTTCCATCTGCAGCAACAGTTATTAAACACAAAAAGCACACTAAGAGCTGAAATAGCGGGAAATGTAATTAATAATTTCTGTTGGCTCAATAAAGAAACATTTGGTTCCACTGAATCAAAGAAACATGCACGGTGAACTTTTATTAAATGATGATTTAACCAGGAAGACCTGAACTGGAAAGTTTGTAGAAAAGACTGGTTGGGACTGCAAAATAAGATCAACGTTTTGGTGCACTTTGCCCAAAAGACCAATAACATACTTGTGAGGGACAGAAACTTTGACAGAGGGAGAGAAACAAAGGACAGGAACTGCCAGAGAAAGAAGTCCTGCAGGACTCAAAAAAAAGACCACTGTACATGACAGTAAGGATGTCAGCCACTAAAGCAGCTTTTGAGGCTCACCTCATGGTGTTTCATTAACATACTCTGGGAATAGAGTATTTTAGTCAAGTGAAATGACTTGTGTAAACATGTGCTTGTGTAAAGGTAAAAGGTAGGTCAATTAAAATGTACTTTGAGTAAACATTACTGTGGTTACATACCTCAAAAGTGGTGTTGCCGGATAACGGTAAAGTAAATTAAAGAACACCTTTAGGCTACAAAAGTGCAATAAAATGTCAACCTATACACTAGCGGAACAACATCCACCGTTCGCAAGTATGAACCGCACCACAGAGCCCTTATGCCCAAACCCTTTAATCCTGAGCACACAATTGATTATAAATCATATAAGTCATTCTCCGAAACACTCCGACACACTAACACTCCACCAGTAAATGTATACAGATAGATGTATGTTTTCCAGATGATCAGATGAGGTCAGATGTAGTCTTCTCAGGAGCTCTGACCTCCTGCAACAATTTATCCCCTGTCTTTGTTGTCATAAACACAGATATTTGCTCACAACCAACACAAACACCAATACAATAACGTATTTATATGAGTATTATCTTAAATATAGATCATACAAGGATGTTTGTTACAGTGTGTACACAAAATGAATAGCTTCCTATGGCAATAAATAAAGTTGAACCAGAATAACTTTGTGTCGTATAAATTCAACCTAAGCAATATTACGGCTCATTAATTTAAAATATGGAATAATCTGTCTTGTTTAGTTTTACAAATCAATTTTATATATTACAAATAGGACACACTATTGATAGCGGTATAGTAGTCTCTGCAGTGTAGCGATTTATGATTTCACAGATAAGAGGCTGCTAACATTATGGATTAACAATAACAACTTCTGTAGCACATGGCCCTTCACTTTCCAAAACAAGTGCTTTTTGCAGTGAATCAAGTATTTGTCAAACACAAACACAAACTTTCGATCCCACAGTCTATTTCATAATCCCATCACATTTCCATTCAAACATATGAATATCTCTGCATTGCCGGTAAACACCAACCCGGGCAGCAATAACCAGGAGAAAGACATGATCACTTCTTTCTGGCTGTTCAGGATGGATTATTAGCTTATTGTTGGCAGTCAATCAATGCCCGCCTCCTTCTCTCTGCATCTCTCCAATCTCATCCTTAGTTGTTGTTTGATTTTCTCTTCAGAATGCTTGTTTACAAATTAACGAATACCCACAGTATTTGCTCGAAGATAAAGCCTGCAATGAATGTAAGTTGGATTTTTATCCACTCAAACACAGTTAGACAGATAACGATGAGAGGGTAAACAGAATTATGAATCTGTCTGTGGAAGAGATGAATTGAAAAAACTTTAAGCTGATGAAGTTGAGAGGAACAGAGAGAGAGAGAAAAGTGGAATTGTTCAAAAGTTGACCCAAAATGTACAACCCTGTCTCAAAAGTATGTTCCTGTATAATTAAACTGCATTCTCAATTAAGAAACAGATTTTGAAACGTAAATTGAAACAAAACAAAAATGCAACAAATCTACTTGGTTTGGTAAGACATCATGGTTTGGCTTAAGATAAGTAGGCCTATGTTTGATACCTTATTTAAGTTACGGACATAAATTGAAAAAGGTCAATAATGACTTTTGGTTTCACACGGGACACGGGTCTCCTGGGTAAACGTACTGTGTTTATTTGACCCACCGTCCATCCCGACCTTCTACCTACACGGACTTCCAAACTATCATTACTAAACGTATTCGTGATACGTCAAAAAACAAAGTAGTTTCGTAGTTTCTTTATATGGGAACGTAATGTTTAGGAGACCAGGTCGTACAAAAAAGTATTGCCTGTGTAGCCAAAGCCTGTGATGGCTTATTGTTTTGCGCCATAGAGCTCCATTATTGTCCAAAAACACCTGACACATACACTGTCCTGCTTCCAGAAATAGTCACTAGAGCACCACATCTACGTATATTGGCCTGAAAGTAGTCCTGTACATCTGTGACATCTTTGTAAAGCTTTATATCACCACGACTTGGAGGTACAGTAAGTGTCTCAAACAAGGTAGAAAAGAAAAGTCATGAGATGCTAAAGTCTATAGCCCTTCTTACACAAAGATTCCTCAACACTGCCATAAAGAAGATCTGCCTTTACTCCAACTCCAGCTGCCCATGTGGGACTCCTGTGGTACAGAGTACAATGTTGATCCCATAATGCTGTCTGAATGCTGTATGAACTGAATGGAAAAGAGGGCAGAAATAGCAGAATTTACTTTGTAAAATAAAGTCCACCAAGGTTAAACTGATCTGAATAGCTGCTTGTTGTTGAGACAAAAAAGACTAATCTCCTGGATTCCTCCACTCATGAAATGCAAATGCATGTGTTGCTATAGTCGTTGTCACAGATAAGAAATGATAACACACGACAGCAATTGTCACTTGCACTCAGCTGCTAATGAGATTAATGTTCAAACACCATAAATTACTCTCCCCCCTAATGCCTAATCTCAATCCTTACTATAACCTTAAACTCACCCTGACTCCCTTCAACATAAAATCCAAATCCTAACACTAATAAACCTTTTAAGTTCTCTCACTTTGCAATTTTCTTACATTTCGAAGGCATTGGGAAACACACACACACACACACACACAGACACGCACACTCACTCCTGCCCCTCACCTATGAATAACTGGCTGTTGAGCTGCAGATGACTGTGTCCGTCAGCAGGAGCCACTTGCGTGGCAGCAGGGAATTCGTCCACACGTAGCGATGCTTCCTTTACATTTCGCTCGGCTCGTATACTGTGCCACCGGTTGTCGTTCAGCTGGATGCTCGTCTCCACTCGAACCTCCAGCGGCCCGTTTCCCACGTCGAAAGAGAAGACGACCTCTGAAGCAGCTGGAGAGGAGGGTGTTGGTTGGCACAGTTTCAGCAGTTAAAGAAAGAGCAACAAATGAAATTGGTAAAAGAGAGAGATTGTTGTGCACATAGACTGTTTATTAAGAAGCATTTGGATGCCTGGGTGACAGTCACACCAGCAGAGTGAGTTTGACGTGTTCCTGCCAAATTCTACCAGGCTGATTAACAAACATTCCCTGACACTTTTAGATAACGGTGTCCTCTGATGAGTGAGACATTGCAAACCCCTCATGTTTCCCAGCTCCGTCTTTGCACAGAGAATAACACACTTTAAACGATCCATCATGGCAGTGTGTGTAATGGTGTTGACACTCTTAAAACTGTAGTGTGTTATGTAAGTTCTATTTGTTTATTCATATATGATAAAAATGAATTTGCTGAATTTTCTGACGTTCTAAGTGAAATTGTGTGAAATCCATTCAACCAATGAGGAACTATGGCAGAAGTATGAAGACCCTATTCTGTCAATTATTCTTACACAGTTAAGTATGTGGGTGGAATAGGAAGAGGGAGGGGCATTACATTCTTTAATAGTTTAAACATGATCTTACCATAAGGAGCTTTAAGAATTTATTAAGAAATATTATTGTTTTCTAACCATTTACTATTTATTGTAAAAATACAACAGACTTCAGACAAAAATGTGGATTTTTCTCCGACATTGTTAAATGTAAAAGCATTTTACTAGACTGTGTCATCTTTCAATGAACCCATTAGTGAGTCGTGTTCCTCCATCACAATATGTTGGCGGAAGTTTGAAGTCACTTCCTCCCATCAGACCATCTGCTGGCAGGATGGACAGACAGCTGGACACAGATCTGAGATGATCCAGAGACCAGTCCAAGGCTAGACAGAAAGGCTGCAGCCACAGACTCACATCTGTTAGTTTCTCTGTGTGATTGTGCCAGCGCTGCTGAAACCAAGCCTGAGCACCAGTCAGAGATCATGCAGTTGTGTGGTATCAACCGTGTCTATAGCTATTACCTTCTTCAGTCCAGCTCTGCATAGTCGTCATGCAAGCAGCATTCTTTGCAATATTTGAAATCACATCTAATGACAATTTCCACATCCAGTGCGGATTTTGTAGGCTCACTGTGAATGACAAGTGTGTCATCTGGCTATGATTTGCTTAATATTCTCAATTGGAACTAGTTGCCTTGCAAAATTATAGCATTTACTGGTCCATTCATTTTTCAGGTGGACGATCCGCCGCTTTGCTCCAGACTGAAATATCTAAACAAATATTGGACAGATTGTTATGAAATGTTTGGATGAATAATGATACCCTGACTTTTCCTGTAGCGCCACAAACAGGTTTACATCTGTGGTTTTGAGTTAGATATCTCCACAACTATGGATGGATTGTACTTTGTACCTTTAGTCATCCCGAGCATTTTAGCATTGCCATTGTGAGTAGGCTATGTTAGCAAAGTTGTGCCTAAGTACAGCCTCAGAGAGCCGATAACAGCAATAACAATAATAAGTGATCGTAAACTTCACTGTTCTCCACTTTGTTCAGAAGTGGAAGAAGTATATAGATCTTTTACTAGAGTAAAAGTAGCAATACCAGAAATACTCCATAACAGGTAAAAGTACAAGTTTTGTACCTTTACTAAAGTAAAGTAAAGGTTATTGATTATATTTTGCATTATTCATTTGTACTTAGCTACACTTCTTGAGTAAATGTACTTTCCAACCCTGACTTTGCTGATACATCACATAAAAAAAATGGCATTCAACTTTTTTAGCAGAAAGCAATTTAAGACATGAGAATGTACCATATGTCATCTAGTGGACACAAATCCAATGCAGTGCACTTTCTTATTAAAGTAGGTTGTAAGTATGTGCCATCACAGTGGGACTGAAACACCAAACCTAATGTAGGTTGGCATGCTTTAGTCATTCATCTCCACAGCTCTATTAGGTTAACAACTTAACCTATAATAAAGAGAGGTGAGGATGAAGGCCACATGGAGTCCGTTCACCCATCATAACACTGCCAGCATGCCTACACTCCACATTTAGGGGTGAAGTTATCAGAGAGGTGAGATCTGTGCCTGAACACAACATCATCATCCCTCATGAATGACACGGACAGTGGAGGTAAAGCTGTACCACTGTGGGATTGTGGAACCAGGTGAGACTTCATTGAGAGGCTGCTCTCTGACCCAGCTCCAGTCATGTTACTCTAACAGCAGTAATAACGATACAGAGTCTTAAGGAACACCAGCTGTTATAATAATAATATTGATAACAGTAATAGAGCTGCAGTGAGATAAGAGATGCGTGTCACTGTAGCAATGCCAGGATTACCCCAAGGAGGAGGGTTACCATTTGTCTTGTGTCGTGTGTGTGTGTAATTCCCACAGATCACTTGTCACACTGGATTTCATGCAACAGACTTCTTTTTCAACTTACACAAAACAAACTAACATAAAAGCATCCCTTCCTCTGCAGCAGAATCATTTATGATTACGCTATGACAAACATTAATTCTAGGTCTCAGCCTTTCCTGATCTGACGCAACTATCAGCAGGACATCATTTAAAAGTGCCTTTCAAAACTTCAAAAAATAAATAAACCCAATTTCTGTTCTTTTTCTATTGTTAAGGCTTGGAAAGGTTTAGGTACAGATCATGACTTTGGTGAAAATAAGTACTTTGTTTACTTCGTTAAGGGTAGGGAAACATTACGGTTTGTGTTGCATTGTCATGGTTAAAAAGAAACCAACTCTGACTTTCAGTAGAAAACAGGAAATAAACAGCGCTCCCCTGTGTCAAAATCAACATAATGTTGAGTCATCCAGGTAATCTATCCAAGGATTCGATCTTCAATCTTCAAATTACATCTACTCACTTTAACCAAAATGAAAAATCTAATCCATGAATATGCTTTTTTTTTTCATTTCAAAAGTCCAACTGACACAAATGCCACACATTGTCTCCTGCTTCCACAATGGGATGACACAAAATCATGCTTGTATGTACACACCTTAAACTAAGATTTTAAGGTGAGCACAGAGAATCTTTCCCCTTTCAGCTGATGAAAGTAAAAACAGAGGGACTTTAACATCATCATGCCATTGTTGGTTGTTGCTCTCTTTTAACTTGAGAGTCTCCCACTACCAGGTATTTAGAAGAAAACTGATAATGACGCAGAACATTGTTTAGATTACACTTACAGCTGAGTTCGATCCGGATGAAGTCCTTGATGCCAAGATTTTCCAAGAAGACCCCAGAGGAGGACTTTGTCTTAAACAGGAAAGCAATGTCTGCATTCAGCTCTCCGTGGAAGGTGGGAAAGTGAAGGTAAGATGTCTCCTTGTCAAAAAACGCAGCGTTCCAGAAGTTCTCTGAAAGTGTCAAACAAAGTGCTTAAATGCTTCATATGCTTACTCTTTTGTTTCCTAAAAAGGGGGTACATTTATGTATTTATCTTTTCAAAAAGTTGACATATCAGTCTGGAACACAGCTTATTTAAAATAAATCTCATTGTGATGGCTGTATAATGAAAATCGTGTAGTAAACAAATGCACCGACTGTTCAGCAAATTAGCTGACAACAAAGTCATAACTCCAGCAACGCTATCTCATTTATGTTGATTTATCTCGCATGGTGCTTATTTATTAATTAATTTACTCATTAAACTGAAGTCTGAAATTAGAGGCAATTAAAACAACGTAAAATGAATCACTTAGATTAGTTTTATTAAATAGCTTTTCACTAGAGGTTGTTATTAAAGAGAACAAATTAAGTCATATTTTAGTTGGTGGTCTGCTAATTAGCTTGTGTAATTGGCCTATTAACCAATTTGCCATTAAGAAGTTAAATGGCAGGGGGAAGACTGGATACAGTTATTCATGTAGTTCAGTTCACACAAGAGTTCAACAATGGGTAACTGTGGCTAAGTCGAGAGCAGGGCCGTCTTTCAATCAGAGGATCGGTGGTTCGATCCCCGGCTCTGGCTCCGCTAGTTGAATGTAGATGTGTCCTTGAGCAAGACACTTAACCCCCCGACAAAATTGCTGTATGTGATAGAATCTGAATTGTAAGTCGCTTTGGATAAAAGCGTCTGCTAAATGACTGTAATGTAATGTAACATGTTCTCACCTCCAAATCATCAAATAAGACCGCTTGGTCAGTAGCTCTAAGCTTCAAACTATGACGCTCTAGGTACCTTTTAGCATCAGTTTTGGACCTGTCAGTAAGAATGGTCTCTACAGCTGAATAAAACCGATTAATTGAATAATTTCAAATTCCATAAAAACACTATTGTCAACGAAGTGTTAACATTGGCACCAACTTCAGGTTAAACAATAACCAGCAACTGAAATGGACTTACTGTCTCCATGACAGCGTAGGGGTCCCACCCTGTAGGCAGCCTCTGACCCCGCCCGCTGAATGTCACCCAGCACCAGAGACCTGACTGGGAGGCTCCCCTTATAGGCGAGTAGACCCGAGTCATCAGCCCTGTAGGAGAAGGAGGATAAAAAGGACAAGGAAAAGGAAGAGGAGGAACATAAAAAAGACAAAAAGGAGGGGGCATTTTAAGCACAGACTATTCATTCAATTAAGCATAATAACACATTTCTGCCCTGCTAAAAGTACATCTTCCGCTTTTAACAGAATTTGTTTAGTCTTTCCTTTGTCGTAGTTGAAAAAAAAGTAGCTGTCATTTCTGTGTAAGTGTGTTTGTGCACTGCCAAGGAAGTAGTTGGTACAATTACAATGTAAAACATGTGCCCACCTGAACTCAAATCAAACCGTTTTAGAGGGAGTGGGACACACTGTAACACTTGAGCTCTCGACTGTCTTCATTTGTTCATTGAGGTTCACAAGTAGACAATCAAATGAAGACATTTCAGCTGACACAACATGTCTCAGCAGACGTTTTCCTCATGAACTGAGTGATTCATCTGTACATTCATCGCCACCATTCACTCTCTCAGCTCTGTGGTGTTTCAAATGTTGCTTTGCTGCTGAGAAAATTTTGTCAAAAAATAAATAAAGGACTGTGGCCCCACACAGCGCCAGCGAATGTGATGAGAGATTGACGGCTGATAAAGTCTATAAGAATAAAGTAGAAGTCGCACAGATTTAGGCAGTGAGATAATAGAGAGAAGGACCTTTGGCTATGCAGACAGTTGCAAGATTGGTTTCAATATGGGAAAATGAGTCTAACTGCAAAATTGGTTCCAGGATTGGGGAAGGTGACCTAAATACAGAATTGCTTACAGCATGGATAAAAGGATTTAAATACAGGATTGGATAAAACATGGAGGGATGCTTGAATATCATGGGATTTATCCTGGATGTCTCATGGCTCTTTTCTGTCCAGTACGGCAGGATGCGATGGGGGTAAACACTGAATTGTTAATGAATGACTTAATTGGAGCAGTAGGACAGATTCCACTCAATCATTGACTCTAATGAGTAAAAGGTTTCCTTTCAAAGACAATCTTACGTTGTTTTATACCTGTCTTTAAAATAAACATTAAAATATTTCCTTTTATAGCTGGTCCATCCAAATCATTGTCTTGATAACATTACATTTCAGTTATAACATTTTTAATCATTTACTGTTGCCAGCTGTACTTACACACAGTGTTGTACAGGGGCTGTTGGGGATGTCATTAGTATTGCAGGTATTTGGTCATAAACCAAAGTATCAGAGTATCAAAGTATTGACCCAATATTTTTGGATAACACTAAAGTTAGTAAGATTCATCCTCTGGGTAAATGGATGTATGTACAAAATGTCATTAATGTCACTACCAATATTTAATGTCAATCCATCAAATAGTTGAGTATGGACCAAATTGCTATACCGACCGAACAACTGACATTGTCATCTCAATTGCTATAACACTAGCATGGCTAATCAATAAGCTATCAATAATCACTGTCAATGTATGTTAAAGTGCAGGTAACCATAGAATCCACACCTCACTCATTACCAGTTAACTCATTGGTGAAACTAATCGAAACATGGGCTAAACTGGAAAAAATGAATAAAACTTTGACAACATAGCCTCCATTATTTTCCTTTTGAGCAATAGTGCACTCCAAAGTGTCGCAATATAGGAAACAACTCTGTAAAGTGCACATTGCCTCATGTTATTGTGAGGAAACCCTATATGTTTTATGCATTGGGTATTCTGTAAGATAGCTGATCATGCATTATTGCTTACTTTATTTTGAAATTCAAAAGGTCAGATTCTAAAGATTGGTTTCATCAAGATAAGATAAAACCTTTTTTTGTCCCTTCACATGAAAATTTGTCTTGCATCACAAAACGTCCTAACTTTTTCTAACTCACACAATAATGTACAGTACCATTGGTCATAGTCAGCATCACAGTTGCAGTAGTGATTTGAATCCAGACAGTTGTCCTGCAGACCACAGGCACACTGCCGGCTGCCCGGCAGTGCCCCGCCCCAGTACGTCTGGATCTCACCTGGATCTGGACCTCCCACCCACCAGGCGAATGGAGCACCCTCTGAAACACACACACACACACACACACACACACACACACACACACACACACA
>NW_022280052.1:280562-312148 GCF_004355925.1 Anarrhichthys ocellatus | reverse complement strand
ACACACACACACACACACACACACACACACACACACACACACACACACAAATATACACCATTACTACAAATCCTCAGTCAGCAACGTCGCTTACTGTACTACATCACTTGCTCTGACCGAATACAAAAAATTTGGCATTTAATGCATTCTGTGGTTGGCAGAAACATCAGTGCCAACATTGTTTTCCTAGCAACTGGGCTGATAAAGATGGACACACACACACAAACACACACACACAAACAAGCACTAATTTGCAATAGCTGTGACCATGTACGCACATGTGTGCACATGCTCCTGCGCTGACATGGTCACAGCTATTGCAAATTAGTGCTTGTTTTGCTAATTTGATGAAAGATGAATTTCACATGAATTATGAAGTATCCCATCTCAATAACTCAGATACACAGAAAACATCAGTGGGCATAAGTCTTACCTGGTGTGTTGAGGATGCGGGACTTCCTGCAGTGGTAGGACAGTTCCTGCTCACAGTGCTCCGATTGGCTGATGATGGCTGCCAACTGCTCCTCTTCAGAAGCGTAGTCAAAGTGGGCTGAATGTTGGTTTCTCTCAGGGGACGAATACACTCTTGTCAGTTCTGTGTTATTGTGCTGGATCACCATCCATGCCATGTCCTCTGGTGGACAGACAGACAGACGGAGAGAAATAGATAAATAAATATACTAATATATTGTGTGTGTTCATGTGTGAAGATGTGTGTCTTTGTGTGTTACCTGTCATGTTACAGTAGATGAGCTGGGGTTTGATTGGTCCACTGCCGTCCACGTCTATGTGATAATGTCCTGATGTGTTGCCTTTGTGTTTGTACGCCTCACATGACTTTTCATATCTCGCTGTGAAAGAAAGAGCAACAAAAGCATATTAACAATAATACATATCCTGGCAATCAGATTTGTGAGGAAACATTGCCCCTATCAACTCCTACAAGCAAACTTCAAGACTACTACACTTCCATCTGCTTTGCTGGCTCCATTTCAGACAGAGCTACTCATTATAAAGAAATGGATAATTTATTGCAAATGGTTATACAGTTAGAAACTTGAGGGAGCTCTCAAAGACTCCAAGCAGCAATAAGGAGTCTGCTTGGAGAACTACCCATGAAGATAACTATACCAGAGCTGCAATGACACATGGAGAAGTTGGAGTGGCGGAAGGAGTTGCAACAGCAATCAGTGAGAGCTGAGAGGTTATAAAACACAAGTCAGCTGGTCGCTGACCAGATGAGTCACCAATAAGCCAATGGTATTCTGACGGCTGAGTGGGACTTCAGTGCTTGGCCTAAACAAACATTATGCTTTACATGTGTCAAACATGTCCGAATCAGATGTCATGTCCCTCTGAAATAGTTAAGAAAGTGTGCATTCAGTTATAATTCAATTTGTGCATAACAAGATAGACAATATCCGTTATAATTTTACCTGATCACCAAAAACAATAAAACACCATGTCATATATTATAATTCTCTCACCAAAATCTGCAAAAAGTAAAGATAATTTTGCTTTCCACATATTTGAGTTTATCGTCATACGTAACCAGTAGGCAAATAATCAAAAATAGTTTTTGATAAAAACTGCAAATGATTAACATGATCTGAGGAAAGCTACCTGTTCTGTATCCAAACTGTATTAAAATACATTGTGAATGCCTTTTAGGTTAACGATAAAAAAGAAGGCATCAATCAATTAAAGTTATAGGTGAAACACATTCATATAACGCCCTCTGGTTACATAAGGTTTGCACACACACAAATACACACACACACGCACACTAGAATATAGTGCAGAAAAAAAAAGGTCAGCGCATTTTAAACGTGCGTTTTTTCTTTATCTTATGTGAGTGAAACTCTTCAGACCGTTCCCTGAAACAGCTCAAGAGGTTTCTACCCAGATATAACAATCAAACACAGAGGTGAGTTGTGTCTGTGAGTGTGTGAACCTGGCCCAGCCTTGAGCTGATCATACCACCAGAGCGTGAAAAGATTCAATCAAAATTTGGCAGTGTAATCAAAGCCTGAATCTCTTTCATTTCTAATTTGACTCACCTAAAATACTGTGGGCAGTCTCTATGTTGAAATCCATTTATGTAGAAAGAACAGTCTGCCTTAGGACTCACTCTGCTCTTCTGCTCTATAACACCCTCTTGCTCCTATCCTCAACCCTCCCTATCTTTCTCTCTGTATGACTTCTTCCACTCATTTATTTTTTTGCTTTCATCTTTCTATCTTCTCTCCTTTCCATTTCCATATCGCCAGGGAGTTAAAATAATGTTGCGGTTTGTTCTGAGACTAACAAGAAGTCTTTCATTCTCGTTGAAATGTTCTGACAGCAATATTTAGAACTGGTTATAACAAGAAAAGCATTATAGTATAGTTGCTTTCAAGACTAAATATAAAAAGGCGTGGGAAGTGTATCAACCCAGACTTTTAAAAACTATCTCAAAGAAACTTTCAATAAAGAAACCCATGGTTCTTTCCCCAGAATTAAAGAAGGGTTCAATGTTAGATTTGTACAGAAAAATAGTAGTTCATGTTTAAGCGGAGGAAAGCTACAGCACTGTCTCTATTTACATACAAACGAGAATTAATGTCTCTGTATCTATGTGCATGTGTGTGTCATTACTATTGTTTGCCAATACTGTTGATCTGTAAGTGTTTGAGAACATATTAATGAATGGCCTGTAAACCTCATATTCCTCTAAAATCAAATCACTAAACAAGTAGCAACACCTCTTTCTCCGACTCTGTCCTTGACGTGTGCTGTTTGAAATAGACGAGCGTTAAAATTGTGGCTTTCATCTTCATCAGCAGGCCAATGTTCTTTCTTCAGTTGCCTCGCAGTGGAAAAAAGCGAGACTTTATTTCTGTACTTATTATCAATAAGGCTATTTTTGTTAAGACGCAGCATATCATATTTGAAGCAAACTTATCCACAAGCTTGTTTAAGCTCATTTTATATTAAAAGCATATTTAATGAGATTTACACAGTATCTGATGAAGGAAAATGCAACAAAAGGGCAACAGAAGTGTTCAGAGATGCTTTAGTCATTGTTTAGATGCTTAGTCACAGAACTGCAGCAGTTAAAAATTAGGAGAATATTGTCATATCACAAAACTGACCAGTTTAGGCACACCATTTGTTTTCACCTTTAATCAAATCAGCCTGTTCTGCAAAAAAAAGGGTTTTTCGTTTGAGATTTTTTGAGAAACACGAGTGATTGCCTCCATGTCTTTATTCATTATTTATGCTCCCAAATATGGGAAATTGCTTCATGCTCTGTTTGTTTGATTTTAAACAGAAGATACTGCTACATTTTTTAAAGTGGTTCTTTGTCTGTGACCAAATTATACAGTTTGAGGGACGGGTGTTGAACCTCTGCCTCATCACTTTAGACTGGGCTAGAGTTGCGCACACATACATACATGTATCAAACAAATATGCAAACAAATGTCAAATTGAGGAAGCCAAGCTTTTAAATTAAGCCTTTCAAATTAAATGAAAATTGAATTTACTCGGTATAATAAAGTACCAACAATCTGTTTAGTCTATTCCCGACTGAACACGGCTAATTAAAGTTCTGAAACAATGGAGTTGGGAAAAAACACAAAAGTAATTTAAGTGTTAGGGGACATGAGGTCTCATTGTTATTAAAGCAGAAGCAATGAGAACATTACTGGAGTGCTGTATTAATCCTATTTTCTACTAATCGAAGACTTCCTCCACAATGTGTTAGAGTTTCTCCATCATTTGATATGAAACATTGCACATAAAGTCAATAGTTTCCAATATTGAGTTTTGCTTTTTCAGTTATCCAAGACACAAAAATCTTAAAACCACAAAAAAATAACAGTAATAGGGGTGAAATGTGTTTAACTGTTTTGTATAAGAAAAACACAATAGCTCATGAAATAAATAGTATTTCACTAACATAAGCCTCTACTACCCAACACATGCATCATAATAACTTGATGGTGATGATGCCCTTACAGCATAATGATGGCAGATAATAAAGTAATTAAAAAGTATTGACCACATTTCAAGACTTTAATATCTTCCATTCTCATCGTTATAGTTTAGGCATCAAGCATTTCAAAGACCTCCAGATGCCCTGTTGCTGGTTGCTTACAGCTGTGGCAGGTGGCTCCTCTGTAGCCGCTGTTGGAGCAGTTACAGTGGAAGGTGCTCCACGACTGAGTGCATCTACCTCCATGTTCACAGTGACTGGGGGAGCACCTGAGAGACAGACAGAGGCACAGAGAGAGAGAGAGAGAGAGAGAGAGAGAGAGAGAGAGAGAGAGAGAGAGAGAGAGAGAGAGAGAGAGAGAACCTTAGTGTCTGTTAAAACTTAAAAATAAGGATTTTGGTATGAAAAGGAACAACAGGCATTCAGCACACCTGTCTGTTCTCATGAGAAGGTGCGTGGGAGGGACCTGGATAAAAGCAGTCTTAAAACAAAAAAAGTTTCAATCTCTTAAATGAAAACTTCACAAGTTTTTCTTTCCTTGTCAAGTGGAGCACAGGTGCATGTTCTGAGGGGAAGCTGACGTTAAAACATACCTTTGTTATTATTGTTAACTACCATTGTATCAGCCAGAGAAAAAACGTTTAAACTCCCACCCAACCCTGTCTACAAAAAAAACAAAGAAACCTTTTATTATATATTTAGGTTTTTTTTAAAGAAAACTTTTTTTTCAAGATATGGAACCATGTTTTGTTCTTTAATTTCCAATCTACTGAGTTGCTCCTAAAATGTAGACAGAACTCAACAGCCTCTGATCAAACTGTTTTGTATTTGTGGTTGAAGTGGTGCTATTAGAGGTGAGGGGAGGTCATTTGCTGTTGAGGGCCTATAGCATTAAGAAGTCAGCTGCAAAACACTTCCAAGTGCAATTTAATTAAACTCTAGTTGAGTACCAATAAGCTAATTCCAATAAGGAGGTATCTCATTTAGAGTGAACAATAATTTATCACATGGTGCACAAAAGAAGAATAGTGAAGAGTCCTTGGTGAATAGACCTCATCGTGACACAGTATATTAAAGGGGGTAGTGATGACGTGGTTAGTGGTTAGTGAGGATGGTGATGAAGGGAGTTGCTGCTGATCCGATGTTGGGATGTGAAGCAGGACTGGGCACTGGATATAATGAAGACTTGAGGTGAATGAGGAAATCAGAAATGACAACTGACAGCACCCGAGGGGAGAACAGTTTAGGAATTCGACCACAACCTCCATGAGGATGTGTTGGTTGAGTTCAGGAGTTCTTCAAAGTGCTCTTTCCACTGCTTGACAATATCCCCAGTTCTGTGTCTGCAGTTCTCCCCCTCCTGCTGAGCACAGCCTGAGCCAAGCCCCGCTTTCCCTTTCTGATTCGGTTTGCCAAAACTTCCCTGAGGCCAAATTAAAGTCCTTCACTATTGTCTCTCCAAACTCCTCACACACCCGTTTTTTTTTTGCCTTGGCAACCGCTGCAGCTGCAGCTCTTCTGGCCAACCGGTACCTGTCTGCTATTTCCAGAGACCCGTGGACTAGCCAAGCCCAAAAGGCCTCCTTATTCAGCTTAACGGCCTCCTTCTTAGGTACCAACAGGCAAAGGAGGTATAGGCTCAGAGCATTCTGGAATTAGGAAGCATGGATGGTGCAGTGTGGAATGGGGGAAAGGGTGAGGAGGAAGAGGTGAGACAAAGGGCTGAAGGAAGGAAAGATTAAGTGTGCAGCTGCAAGATGGAGGCAGTGACTTGATATCAACTGTATTGGGACAGTGAACCTGAGGAAATGAGGTCAGGTAACTACAGCGAGGAAGACACTGAAAGAAACGCTGTGATCACACCGCAGAGTTAAAAAAATATGCTGGTTAGAATCATGACAGTCAACAGCAAAGGATACACTGCTTTCTTACTGTTATTTTGATAAACAAGAGGTGTGATCACTTTGTTTGTATGTCCAATCAATTAATTTCTTCCACTTTCTGCCCAATCCTGAATGTTTTATGGTAACTGTCCTGTTCTCTAATTTAATTTCATTATCTTGTTTCCATCCAGAGTGTACATTTATAGGTTGATTGTTACAGCGGTTCATTCAAAGCTAATTCTAAACACAACGGATGATGATGTTTTTTTATTTTTTTGTTAAAGCATTACATTTCTTCAACATTCAATTTCATTTTAAGATCGTCATCAACGTTTTGATTAAACTGACACCTAATTTCCTCTGTAAAATAATTGGAAGCCAAGCAACTCAAATGAATAACACAATTTACCATCCGGCCACTTCTTCTACCCTGCAGGCGCCAGAGTGAATGGCCAGAGAAAATACTTTAACTCCGTGTAAGAGCAGACAACACACAATGTCTGTGCACGAATGCACCCATTATGTTGGATTTTTTTAACATCCATTTCGTCCCTAGTCCAACTGCACTTGGTAAAAGTTGGAAACATTTAAGACAGACAGACAGTTACACAAAACAAGAAGACTGGACCTCTTGGTGACCTGTGTTTCTCTTTTTCTGTGTGTGTTTTATTGAGTTGTCAGGAACCTGACAGAAGCAAAGAGGTCAGAATTACTGCCTTCTGACAGCTTCATCGATCTTGTTTCAAAACACATCCTCATACAGTGAGGAGAGAGGTCGGCAGGAGGGAGTACTAAGTTCAGAGATTTTAAAGCCTTGGACAGCAAGTGTGTCCTAAAGGTGTCAGTATACTTCAAACAAAGTGCTTGTTCAAACAATGTCTGACACACCCCTTCACCAACACCTTTCACATGTCAGATTTTGGAGCTGTGTCCAAAAATGTAATACCCGAAAAATAAACCGCTGTCTTGTTTTTTTCATTCGCTACACAATTTCCGTTACTTTTAGTATTTACAGCCGAGTGCAACTCCATGAATGGCATCAGCGAGAGAAAAAAATGTGCGCCGTTATCCCCACTAGCATGATTCATGATTCACTGTGTCAGACCTTTTGCCCTGAGTTTACAAATGCAGTAAACTCTGAAATGAGAGACTACTGCAGCGCTCTCCAAGATCCTGAACCCTTAGTCAGCAGCAAGAGAGCCGTCTAAGGTACTACCTTCCGTCCACACTGACAGCCACTGGGACAGTCCAACCAGTGAGCGCCATTTATAATCCTTAATGTCGTATTGGTGGTTTGAATAAACACTGTACTAGTTTTGTTCTGGTTGCTGAGTCTTTAATACGACTCCCCAGTTCATTCCCTAGTCTGTGTTTCTCAAACTGCTCAGTTAAAGAACAAGGCTGGCCATATTCTATATTTTTGTTATTATCAACACAACGCATAAAAAAAACAAAGCCAACCGTGCATTCATCTGCCTAGTTCTCAGCCCATTTGTTACAACTGAAAATGGAAATGTTCATGAATTCATAAAGAATATATATGTCTACTGAAAATGAACTACATTGGCCAAGTTTATTGTGACATAGTAGTTAAATGGAGTTATATGGTGCAGAAAAATAAGCTATCTCAGGCTTTGGATACAGAGACAATACTTGTTAGCAGGATCAATTCATTGTTGGTTTTGTTTTCTAACAGATATAGTGTGCTTTAAATTATTATTCCCTTGTTAAGGTGTCTATTGTTGAGTCATAGATTGCCATGTCTAGTTAAGAAGCACAGTTGACCAATGTTTTTTGTGTCGTCAATAAAAGCCCCTTGAGAACGTCTACAGTTCCCTGATTCTGTATATACTTGCGTTCTCAAATGACTTTAAAGAGGCCAGCAACTAATAAAACACAAATTTTCCATCTTTGTATCTAATTGAGCATGGTAAAGGAGAGACCGTCTCTGTGCAACACACTTATAATAGGATATTTTAAACGTGCAGTCCAAACCAGGGGAAAAATGCAAATAAATCACAAACTGAGTGCTTATTATTATCACTGTTTTCACAAATCCCAAATTGACTGTGGAAACCACTTCAAACCAAATCAACACACAAACCAGAGGAACATCATAAGAAAAGGTAATGATGGCAGCCCAACACACACACACACACACACACACACACACACACACACACACACACAGGGTGCATGTAAACAGCAGTCAAAAGCAATTCAGACGGTGATACTAACCTGTCGATGATGCCACACATATCAATCTGCAAGTGGCTGTAGTTTCCCAGGAGCCTTTGTTGCACCTTGATGAGGTCAACAGGTTGGTTATCCACAGTGAAGAGACGCATACAGCCCTGAAACACTTTGAAGGGGTTCTTACACTCCTGACTGCTCTCCTGAACAGGGCATCCTAGGGAGGGAACACATGACACCCAATCAGTGGTTGGTCTGCTGCTTTGTATTTTGTTTGTATGCCGTTTTCTTGGTAGGATCATCCATAAACATGGAATTAAATCAATTTTACTTTAAAAACAACAACAGTGTCAGTAGACGTCTAACTTCATCACTTCATGTGGGAAGTTACGGATGCCAGCTTTGTTACAATGTTTAAACTTCACTGTAATATTCTACAGGGGGTTAAAACACACAAGCTAGCAGTGTATAACGTAGCTGCAATTAGCTCCACCTTTACCAGCTGCAACATCAAAGTGATGTACACATTACTGCAGCAATCATTATAATCCAATATTACAATATACATTATTCTTAAATAGACCATTCTGCATAATAGATACTTTTACTTTCATTATTTTACACTTTTTTACTTTGACTTTTGATTTCAATTTGTGAATGAATTCCTTTTACTTTTGACAAAGTACTTCTCTACACAGGAGTATTTATACTTCTGAGTACATCTTCCACCACTGCATCTAGCATTTTCAGATTCAATGTGCACAAGTAACTTATTACTCAAACATTGTTGCAGAATCTACTACTTTGGGTTTTGTTCTCTACCTTGTTATCCGTGTATCTGATGAGACTGATTCTTGATTCTCTGTTTACCCTCATCTAACCCATTACCGTAGGTAGACCTGAGGTGGCTGTCATATAAAACCACTCTTCGCCAGAGGGTGTGAATAAACTCAGGATTAATGCTTGAAGTTGATCCTGGATGGTGGCAATCTGTGGCCAAATACAGCATTCCTGCTCCAGGCTCTACATTGCTCTAATTATAGTCAGCCCATCAGGCGCAGAGTTCAACACCTCCCAGCAGAGGAGGGAGGAAGGATGAGTCACTGTTTATTGTCACTTTGAATTTTAGGAGCTCAAAAGAAGATTTTGTTGGAGCCGCTTTCCTCATGGCAGTGACAATGACTCACGGAGTTTCCGATATGTGGTGTTTCACTTTGAGGATTAAAACAATGACATCACCACTTGAGTCAAACTCACTGTATTTCTTTTGTCCTATAGAGACTGTGTTCTATAATCTTACAGTTGAACTACCAGGTGACTTGTGTTGTGGATGGTAAAAAGGGTGTTTAAGGACACAATATTATTAATAGACAAAGACATGAGTGCAGTGGGTTAATGTTTACATCTACAGCATATGCTTTTATTTGTGTGTGCAAGTATGTGTGTGGACAAATGAGGGATAGTAAATGCACGCACCGCAGAGACAGGATGGGGGGGGGGGGATAAGTAAGTTTGAGGTAAATTAAAAGGGAAAGTCTTTGGAGGGAGGGGTATGCATGGAAGAAAGAATAGCAAAAAGGGAACTGGGAAAGAGGAAAGGAAAAAAAAAGGAGAGGAGAACCATCATTTGAAGGAAGGAAACATCAAAGAAAGAGAGGAGAGTCTAGGCAGCGTTATGACATCACTCCTCTCTGGGCATGATGATAATTATAACCCGAGTACCTCGTGTCAGCAGTTTTCCTATCTTGAGGTCTACTTGAAGTACACTTTAAAATATTTGACAAGAGAAGGTTTTTAGTTTAGAAGATATATCCCTTTCGGCAGCTCTCCTCAGCTGTGGCTGCAATCAGATGAATCAGTTTTTTTTAACTGCTCAACAACAGAAACAGTACACATGATGCATGTCTTATTTCATGTCTTCTTACCACCGAAAAAGAGTTGACTGTCTGTGGTGAGAAGAAGTGGGATGCTGGTGTGAACCGTGGCTCCTTCGTCTGTGTCCACTGTGATGCTCAGATGATCTTGTCTGGAGTTCAGCTCCACATGATGCCACTGACCATCATTCAGACCTGAGCCTTTATGCACACACAGACACAAACATAAATGCAAAATAAATTTACTATTTGTGTTAGTTTCCATTTTCATTATGATCTTCACGTACAAGTGATTTATTTATTTTTTGCTATCTGGGTTTTCCAGCAAGTCAGGAACATGACTAGTTCCTTCAACTTGATGAAAGTGTTATGGATATGTTTGCTGTTGTGATTTTAAAAGTGCAAGAACCAAGAGTGGGAGCATTTTGTTTGACTCTCAACAGCTCTCTACATGTTGACAGCAGGCCGGCGGCACATAGCTAGGGGTGCTACCAGTGCTAACAATGCTAATTATGGCAAAAGTGTTGACAGAGCAAACAGTGTTTACCTGACGGGGAACCGTAGGGTGGGTGCTACGCTTACACATTGGCGCTATCAGATGGATCGGCATTATCAGCTGCAATTGCTGTATGACAGCAGTGCTAAGCATTGTCCATGAGCTTACCAGTGGGGCACGCGCACATGCACTTACATGCAATGAAAGCACAGGCGGCCAGCCCGGCTATGCCAAAATAGCAAGGAGAAGCTCTGATAACAAGACACACAGAGGGAGAGCAACTCCATTCTCTGTTCAGGTAGACATTACTCCACTATATCCTTACTTAGACAGTTGTTGTTTGCTGCTATATTAACGTCCGCAATGTGAAATACAGCTCCTTTAAGTACGTAGTTAGTTAAGTTGTATTGTGTGTTACTTAAATTACTGTAATAATGAGTTGCCAAATCTGGAGAAATGTGAAATTTCAAGAGTTTAATGAGTCAGAAGAAAAATTTGGATTTAGCAAAAAAATCGTAGCTTCCACCAACATCTCATGGTCTTCCACTGCAGAGACGGTTTGACAGGGGTTACGACTTTTCCTAATATTATCATGTGTCAGAGGTT
Source organism: Anarrhichthys ocellatus (assembly GCF_004355925.1). Taxonomy (NCBI): domain Eukaryota; kingdom Metazoa; phylum Chordata; class Actinopteri; order Perciformes; family Anarhichadidae; genus Anarrhichthys; species Anarrhichthys ocellatus. The sequence continues at coordinate 301,117 of NW_022280052.1, read as the reverse complement.
CAACACTGCAGAGCCATGACTGAGCCAACTATCCACTGAGGAAGACTGTGACATGCAATTCAAACCTTGAGACAATGGTTTTGTTTTTTAAAATCAAGAAACAACTTTCATGCTTAAGATTTCGACTGAACATTCTTTAGTTAGTTTTTTGTGCTTGGACAAAACACTCTTCTGGTGTTGTATGTCTGCGGCATGAATCTGAGCTATGAGAACTTGTTATGTCATCTCTGCTACAAAACTGAACAACATGGGTAACATACCTCTCTGTAGGTGTAACTCAGCAAAATCCTGCTTGGACCAACCTGCGCTTAACTCCAGCTGGGCCCTGCCAGCTTTATTAATCTGTAGGCGGAGTCTGCCCTCGCTCAGGTACAGCCAGACTGTGCCCTCCTGCTGTAAGAGGTCAAAGGTCAAGAGAAGCCCAGCCTTGTTCCACGTGCGAAACTGCAGCGCCACGGAGACAACACCTGATGACCAAGATGTCAGTCCTGGCAACTGCAGGAAGCTCTGGGAGTCAGTGAACGTCACAGCAACTGAAACTTGCTCAGCACAAGAAAAGGTCACATTGCCCTGAGAACGAAAGGAGGGAAGGGACAGAGAAAATGATTATGAAAGAGATAATAAAACATTAATATTCATTAGTTGCAGAGGCTGACAAGGTTTGACTCTATGTCACCAAGGTCTCATCAGCAGCTCTGTGAAAAAAAGGAAACTGAAAAAGGACATTTTTATTACCATATTGATATTAGCTGAGCAGCTAAAATAAGCTAGAAAACTGGAGGCATCAGAGTCACTCAGCATTTGCACCCACTTACACTATTTGTCACATATCTGCTAATCTCAATATGACATTGGGAAACAGAAACTCTACGATGAATAAAAAATGAAATAAAGCATGGTTTAAATTTCCATAACACATTAGAAAAACCAAATAACCTATGGAGGGAAATAAAGATACTCAGCACAATGAATATATGATGTGATTAGTATATAATGTTTTCAGGGAAATCTCCTGTTGAGCACAACGTGAGGCACAAGTTGTACATTGATTCACATTATTCTAAACTCATATTAAATAAACTTTTCTGTGATGTCTACTATACAGAAAGTGCCAGTTTCTCACTTTCCTCCCCGTTTCCTTCTTTCCGCGCTTGTCCTCATTTTCATTCTATACCTCCTTTCCTCCCCGATTTATATTACTAAGACTACTTTTCTTCTCAAGTTTGATTGCTTCGGGCTTTATAACTTGACAAATGTGCAATAATGACATTGGTGATGATAATGAAGGATATTATGAGGATACTAATGACAATGGTGATGATGATAATGGCGGGTGTAAAAATGAAGACGAAGATGACACAGATAATGAAAATAATGATAATGACAATATTAATTGCAGCGACCATAAGCATAGTTATGACATTAATGCAGAAAAGGCATGAGGAATAAAATAAATTTCGATATTGTAACCCTAGTTCTATAAGCACAGATGGAGCCCTCTACTAGACTCTATCGGTAATACTCGTTTCCAATCACGAGCACACATTTGCCCACTGAATATTTCCATAAACGTAGCCGGCCAATCAATGTGCCTATACAAATACATGCTGACTTGACAGTATATAAGGCAGCAGACGCCATCCTACACCTTCTTCAGCGAGTGGCATCAGAGCGAACCTTGGTAGAGACTCACACAGGCTCCGCCCTCAACTGGGTACAATGGCGCGACATAACATTGACCCAAATACACGCATTGCTGTAGCGTATAAAAGAAAAGTATAACAACAAGCTTATGCACACGTCTGACACCGTAATTGCCCATGTACAGTCACCTACTTGTCCTAATGATGAATGCCGAATGTCAGATTTCCATAATGATGTTCCAAAGATGCAGCAACACATTGACTTACCACCACAGAGGCCTGGTGGTTGTTCCGTTTAGCCAGGTGTATCAGGTTCAGGTCGTTGTAGAGCAGGTTCTCCATGCAGCCATGAAAGTTCCTGTTGGACAGGACGGGTTTCTGCAGTCCATGGCTTTGGACAGCTCCCAGACTTAGCTGCACAAAAAAACAACACACACAAAAATAAATATATAACTGCCATCACCCCCTGTAGGATTCAAATGTTTCTGAAGTTTTGACAGTGAAAAAACATTCTCTTTATACATAGACTCAGTATGCTCTAGTATGCTCAGTATTGCAACCAACATGAACTCAAGCTGACTATAACTTCCATATTCCATAAAGGACAAAACTACAAACTTTTTGTAGCCAACGTGTACAGGTGTTTGGTATATAAAAGACATTCTAAATAGAGAACCACTTCAAAACATGTGTTTTTGTATGCTGAAAAGTGTCTCTCACCTGGTGAATGTCCCAGTGGCTGAGCTCAGCTGGTATGTGAACCTGATGAGTGTTTTTATCCACAGTGAGGTTGAGGTGACTGCTGAGCCTCTCCAGCTTTACATGGTGCCAGTGCTGGTCATCCAGCAGACTACCCACAGAAACAAGAAGCAGTCCGCCGGAGGATGAACTCACACCTGCAAGGAAGGCGAGGATGTGAAAAACAATCGATTGCGTTGTCTTGATGGTGGCTGAGCAATGTCGTCAGCTAATGCAGAAATCCTCGTATGTGGAATTACTGCTGAGGACATTTTTTTCTTGAGGTGTACTACCCTAAAAAACACTTTGCAGTTGGCATTCTGTGTCCTTCTAATGCACTTTTAACAAGGACAAAGGTGCTTAAAAAAACATTTTAAAATGCTTCCTATTTCAAGGTTCATGTTTTATTTTAAAAAAAAACAAAGTCGTGGAAACATTGCAGCTTCAGTGAAAAATGTCCATCTTTGTTTCAAACAGGGAGCTGGTCACTGAGGTCACCCTCTCTCATTAGAGAGCGCACATATCTCTATGACGGCAGGGAGGAGGAAGAAGCACGATACATGATGAGGCTGCAAAATGACAGCAGGACATAATTAATGACAGACCCAACACCAGCGGGTCCAAATTGGTGGGTCCATCTCTCCATCCCATAATGTTTTTAGGAGAGAAAATAGTTTCTGCTGACAGAAGGAGCTACAACAGAAGGAGCAGGATACACCAAGTCATTAATTATGAAGGACATTTTCTTTAAAAAGGGGATAGAGAGATGGAGAGATCGATATCGAAAAGGTAATGTCACTTACTTCCACGTACTAATGGTATAGATACCTTGTTTGAAGGCTGGTAGTAATTTTGAAGCTCATGGCAGCTTAAATTTATTTTATTTCATTAGTAGCAACCAACTGGACCTTTTTGTGCTTGTCTGCTTTGTTTTCAGCATTGAAGTTACAGGTGTCGTTGCAACCTCAACAGCTTAGTTTTGAATCAAACTGAAGCTTGGTCAGGAGTCGGGACAGTTGGAGTCATGAAATACTGGGAAGCCCAGCTCATCAAACTATGATGGTTCGCAGTAAAACACATGGGTAATGTTGTCAATTGAAACTAACACACTTGCTCAAGTTTAACCATCATGGTTTGGCTTAAAAATAAGTAAGTGAACTAAGCAAAAGAAAACATAACTTCAAAATAATTAAACAACACTTTTAGACACAAACACCGGTCTCCTGGGCGAAGTCCTTGTTTTGTGTTACCCACCTGCCCTGTGTGTTTTTCCTGTCCTTAAACTACTTGGGGCGACCGTGGCTAAGTGGAGAGCAGAGCCGACCTTCATTCAGAGGATCGGTGGTTCAAATGCTGGCTGTGTTATGGTGCATCGACATACGACATGCTAGTCGTATGTCGATGTGTCCTTGACCGAGACACTTAACCCCAAAATTGCTCCCGTAGCTGTGCCTACGGTGTATGAATGGAAATTGAAGAATTGTAAGTCGCTTTGGATAAAAGCGTCCGCTAAATGATTGTAATGTACATCATCACACTCCCAGACAATTTTGTCTAATAAGATCATGGATGGGTTGACGTTGCTTAATTCAGCTAGTTTTACATTTTCACAAGTCATGAGCCCACTTTGAACAAACAACTCAAGTTAAGTTTAGTTAACTCACGCTTTTAAGGCAGTAGGGAACTTTAGATGGAGCCACGTTTATCGTCTGCTTCCAGTTTTTATGCTAAGCTAAGATAAACCTGGCTCCGGTTCCACACTTAATGCACAGACAAGAGAGCTGATAACAGCATTTCCCAAATGTCTAACTATTTCTTCAATGCCATTTGATGAGGTGATGCATTGTGTTGCAACCTGAATAACTGGAAATAGAGAGGTGGTGATCGATACAAGAAGTCTGAGGTAAAACAATTATAGAAACACTTTCATTCATGAAACTCTCTCTCCCTTCCAGTCTTAATTCTCTTCTCTTTTCCTCTCCTCACCTTCACGCCTGTGAGGACGCTGTCAGGAAGGAGGTTCAGTCTGAGAGCACCCAAACTTGCCGTTGCCTTATTTGTCCAAGAAGGGGCACAATATTATATTACATCATATTGAGTAGGCTAATATTGAATGTTCTTGTCTTTAAGCTATGAAGTCTACGCTGAACACTACTTTCCACTTTCCAGGAGTCTAGTGTTCCAGACAGCTCCCTGAGGCAATATCACCTAATCATATTCTGTCTGCTACTCCATTAAGGCTCTTTGCTCAAGCTGTAAATCTGTTTATGAAGGACGACAATGACAGGTCTTATCAGGAGTGACTGTCATAATTGTTTCAGCATTTTAGCGTCACGTGGTGCCATTATTTGAAATACAGCTAGACTATAAAAATGATGTATTTTCTCTAAACCAATTCTCAGCTTTAGTCATAGTTAGGAATTGAATTTATCACCATTAAACAAACTGGGGAGAAAAGGAAACAGCACAGTTAAATTCATGGGAGGAATGTCACTTCATGTGTCAGGTCTGTCTCTTCAGTTCAATTAATATGGTATTAATACGGCATGCTGTTTTGATAAAAAAAAACAAAAAAAAAACATGTAGCCAAAGCATTTTTATAAACAGACATAGGGTAAATAATACATAAAAAAGAATTGGACTTAAACAAGGTATTTATATCTTTTAACACTTGATGACATTTGTAAAACAAATAGAGATTCTAACAGACAGTCCATCTGTGGGCAGATTTAGTCACTGCTACAGCTTCACAACCAAATAAGGCAAATGTTTATCAGCAAGTCTGGGTAGAATTTGTCGACTTACATCCTGACAAAGAGTTTAAAACTGACCATGTAATCACGATGTCCCTGGTTTGAGTCAGACCATGGACCTTTGCTGCATGTCGTCCCTCCTCTCTACCCTTATTGTCTGTCACCTCTCTACTATCCACTATCACAAATAAAGGCAAACATGTCACAAAATGTTGCTTTTCAAAAATGTCAAAACAAAATGTCTCTCTTCTCCACCATCGTCAGAGGCAAATCATTTACATTCCCCTGACTGTTTAGCTATATGTGTAGCTTATCTTTATTTTGAGATACAAACCGTATTGCTGCTGCACACAGAAGGATCAACAGTAAGCAACTTATTATCCAGCAGGGGAGTGTGTTACAGTAAGAGTCCCATGGCTATTTTAGCAATTTCAGGCTCTGAAAATACAGAGGCTGCTTACTGAAATTCGTATGAGGCTGCTAACAACAGAAACGCCTGGACGCTCACTGTAAATCACTGTTCAAAAAAAAGTGGAGTAGAGTACGCAAATGCAACAGTAATTACCATGATTCATTGTCTTCTGTTTTCTCAACAGGCACACTTTGTACAGAGAGATTCATCTAAAGCGGTAAGTGAAATGATATGTGATCATGAGGATGTTTCATAACTGTAAAATCTGAATTATTCAGGGCTATCTGCACCACAACACAGCCAGCATCCAGAAACCAACCACAATATGTCCTGATCCAGAGAAAAGACTGGATTTCGCTTAACGTTCAACTTGGCCTGCACGCGTCTCCAATGCCATCCTGATTCAGTCAGCAATACTTAACACCACTCGTCCAGAATGCACTTGAGCGGGACACACCAGCCCTTGGTGCATTTACTGTTGTGGATTACAGCTTCCCTGTGACAGTTCAGAAGTGAACTGAATTATGAAGCAGTTTTGCTACATTAGAGCAAACTGACACTTTGATAAATGTAAAGCAGAGAGGATATGTGATTGTTTTGGATAGCGGACATACATTCTAATGAGCCAACCAATTCATTTCAACTGCTTGGGCAATCACAGGATAGAGGGGGCTTTACTATCTTACTGTTGTATTTATCTATTTGCTATACTGCATATATGTTTGTCTTGCTGTTTTTCATCATCATTAAATTATGCTAATAGTAGTTACACAGTGTCTGACAAAAGCACATCTGCTCTAGCCGAGCTCTTTATGTTTGTGTTTATAAGCTACACACATCCCTGATGCTCAATGTTAGCCAACGTTTGCCATCTTTAGCTCTTGTGTCTCAGACAGCTTGTTAATCTCTTGATGCCACATGGATCACAAAGAGAGGCCCAGGACCAACGGGATCAGGCTGCCAAATGGGAGAGATAAAGTATGAAGAGCCCCAGAGAATAGCCCACACGCTGGAGCTATGGATATTGAAGATTGAATGCATTCAATCTTCAGGTTTTATCTTTGCTACCCTAGTTTAAGCTTCTTTTCTTTTCTTCTCTTGAGCCAAGAGCTGACGGTGGAGGAGCAGGCTGTGGCTCACGGTGGATGCTCCAAGCAATTGATCTAAATTACATTGTCTGCAGTCTGCAAACTCCAGGGAGAGTGTGAGGGAGATACGGGATGTGTGAAAGAGAGAAAGGAGAGAAAGACAAAGAGCATGCAATTGAAAAGGCAAATAATCACCACTGAAAAAAAAATATAGCAGGGGCAGAATTGGGGCCACATATGAGAAAAGCTGTAATAAATAACAATGGAAAAACAAAGGGGGGCAGCCAGGCAGGCAGGGAAACAACAAGAGCCAGAAAGTGAAGCATGCAATAACAGTACTGTGATAGATTTTCTTTTTTTTTTTCAGTATTGGCTACATCACTGGATTATCATATGTCAATATAATCTCAGCTCCAATACAAAAAAACGAACACTGTTTAGATTAGTTCCCGGCTACGCGGAGTTGGTTGAGCAGTTTGTTGACTATCACCTCAGGTCTAGCAGGGAGATGTGACAGGCGTCGTTCAGAAAGCCGATGTCAGACTGATTGCTGTAGCAGATAATGCCTCTTCTCTACTGGGGCCAGATTTCCAACCAAGTGAAATCCAGTCTCTACAGTAAAGAAGGCATAGCACAACTACTGCCACCGCATAGATAAATTATTAAATCAACCAATGCAGAGCATAATGCAGCAAATATTGGCTATTGTGTGTGGTTGTTTGAGAAACCAAACAATGAAGAGATAGGGCAGCAGTCAGATAGGTAAGCATTACACGTAATTGCAATGACTGCTTTTAGTTTTAACAGATGTTAAAATGCAGTGTGACCAGCTACGTTGATGGAATGCAGGGAGGGTCCAACACCTACATCGCCAGTGGTGGGAAGCGTGAAGGAAATGAGTTGAGCACAGCTTTCCAAGTGCCCGTTCTTGCAAGCTTGCCAAAATCCCCAGATGGGAAACTCTGGGGATCAACTGTGACTGAACTTGTTCATTATATTTCATAAAGGAAACTTGCTAACAGTCCCATAATTTTCCCTCTTCAAACATCATTTCAGGGAAAAACTTGGTCGCAGACATGTTACTGTTGTATTAAACAGACATAAAGATGTGGCTCAGGGAGCCTGAAAGTGACATGAACTCAAAGGTTTTTCCCCGCAGAGAAGCCAAAGACAAATTTCCGCTGAGGTGGACGATAAAGTGAATCTAATCTAATGTAGTGAATGAAAGATGTCTTCTTCAAAGATCATTATATACAATGCAACTGTTGTAGTTACTTGAACATGCTCAAATACAACTTTGAAATGTCATTACTTTAATCTTAGTGGATCAACCTTTCCACTGCAGACATTTCTTCCAACTGCATTCCATGCTAAAATTAACATTGGGAACTAAGTCACTGACCTCTGTAACATCCCAGTTTGCGCCCCTTAGGGGGCCAAAATTACATTTCATTCACCATTTCTCTCTCATTTCCTGTCATATCTTACGTCAGTTATCTAAAAACTCATAGAATGCCAGCTAAATCACTAATAAAACAAATAGCTTGCATTAAATGTGCCTTAATCAGACATGGGCTCCATTTTCAAATCAAAGTGCAGCGTGTCATTAACAGGTGAAGTGAATACAGTATATAGCGCTAACATTACAGCTAAATTCCCAGGAACAATTCTCTCATGCCCCAAATCACTGAAACAAGATGAAAAAAAAAAAAGTCTGCATGTAACAGATTGTCCTTCCTTACCACTGCACACCATTTTAAACATTTTTCCACATGGTGAAATTAGCCTAACGTTTGGTAGGCATTCCCAAGCCCAGTACTAATGTTAAAGATTTTTGACCTATTATTAGGTCCTGCAGATTTGTATCAGATTGTGCTATCACACATTTACTAGGCCTTCTGACAGGAGATAAGGTATGCTTTAGGGCAGGGGTATTCAATTTAAATTCTAAAATGTCCAGATTGAGAAAATCTCCTCGTGCAAAGGTCCGGAACATTAAAATAATATCTAACTTGCGCTATTTAGTGCCAGATACTGTATATTCAGGAAGCCTAGTAGTAGTAACAACGTCTCTGTGTAGTCAACAACTGTCAAAATCAAATAAAGAAAGTACATATCAATTATATTTCAACAATTATTATTCTCAGTTTTTAAATTTAACTGGATGGATTATAAATAATACATAGAAATACATAAATAAATATTCTTCTCTTATTTCAAGTAAAATTTTGGCTCCATCTAAAAATAAAATACACAAAAAATAACTTTTGAAATACTTGCATCTTAAAAGAAAGTGTTTGATTTTAGAAAAATGAATGAAAATGAAAAATGAAAGAGTTTGGCTGGAGTTAACTTTTTTCTTCTCTTTTGTTAAATCCATTTCACATCATAACGGTCTCAGTCAACTTTATAATAAACAATCTCTACACATCTCAACATCTTGCCCTCAGTTCAGATTGGAGTGGGTACGTTTGCTCAAAAGATTTATGTTTGGTCTCATAGTGGCGTTTCACATTGGCGCATTTAATAATGGCCACAGTATCTGAACATATGAGACAGAGTGGATTTGCAGCACCAGCAGGAAGAATGAACAAATAAGAGTCCGTCCATTCTTTGTTAAAAGCTGTGTTTTCATGGTCCACTGTTCTCTTTTTAAAGTATGCCATGTGAAATTGCTTCTCCGACTCACTTACTTCTCCCACTGCTCTCTCTCTCGCCCTGTCTCTCCCCTTCTGTGTGTGAATCTCACTCGACTCACGCTGCATTTTGGAATACACATATTCGATTGGCTGAGTAGCGTCACATGAGATGAATTACATCGCATGCAATTGGTCGATGTGTTTCCTGGACTGCTAAACGAGTGTGGTAAAGGTTAGAAAAGCTGCGCAGGTTAAAATAGAAGCGCTCCTCCAACATGTATAATTCTCAAATATCCATCAGTTATACGTCCGGGTCCGGTTAGGACAGCATCTGAGTCCGTATCCGACCGCGGTAAGCCTATTAGTGAGTGATAGAGTAAAAGAGCGGATATGAAAGCAGCTGTCAAACAGAGAGAAACAATGCGAGGAAGAGAGAGACACAGTTGATCGAGGGAAAGTGAGAAAACGTCTGGGGAAAAAACTAAGTCAAGACAAAACATGTTTTCCCTCACAAATGATGCTGTCTTCCTCTACAGTCACTGACCTGCAATTACACGCCTGCAATGGTGAACAGCACCAATTCCCCAAGTTTATTCAAAGTCTGATTAGTTTTGTCTGAGATATTGCTTGCGACATATGGATAAACAAGTAAACACTGTACTGAGTTAATCAGCATAAGCAGAGAGAAGCGTAATACCCCCGAGTTTCCTCAAAATTGGATCAGTTGTATCTTACAAATCACATCTGACAAACACACAAGCAATCAAGCAGATGGACAGAGACCGACTTGAAGCTGCCTCCATTTCATTGTTGGGACAACAATGTGTGAGATGTTAAATTCCTTATATAGAGGTGGGTGAGCAGAGAGAGTGCATTCACACATACACTGTACAGTTTAGGCATTTAGCCGACATTTACTCAGAGAGAAATTAACAGATAGATAAAGCTGCAGCTTTCAAAAAAGACGTCCAAGTTCCAAAACACTTGATAAATTCAAATATCCAAAGTTTCAGCAGCCTTACACCAAGATCCATCCACGTACTCATCTACAGCCCCACTAAAACCAGACATTGTGTTAAAGAGATTGCAATTTATTTTTTATTTTTTCGAGATATAATCTTTATCAAGAAGATGGCAGAAGTATATATTGAGTACATAAGAAGAAGACGAGATTATAAAGCTCTGAGCTCATTGTTTGCAGCAAGTACACACAACAATGACATTCACACAGATTTGACAGCAATATACCGTTTGTATTTAATATAACTCCATATTATTAAATACATTAGTTCTTGATTTGTTGGGTTCAGTCATATACGAGTAAAAGTTAACACCATTCGACTAGTATATGACTGTATACATTTTATTTTTATATTATTTGCTATATCACGGTATTTGCTTCCATTTCTTTCAAATATATTTCATAGGAGAGTATTGTATACTGTATGTATGATACACTACATATATATTATATTATATACATTTATATCTTATTATGTGTACTGAGTTTATCACTCACACCCAACTTATATTTTACTGTGTAGTACATACAACTTGGCTTCAGAAGTTGCACGACTGCATGGATTTCTTTTGCGTAAATGTTTGCACAATGCTCTTATACAGCATTAGGTCATTTACCATAGCTTTTTAGAGCGCCTCTAATTTCCTTAATTGCTTTTTTATTTATTTTTTATTTCATTCAAACAGTTCTTTATCTGTTTCATGTGAATTTCCCCTGGGAATCATTTGACTTATCGTATCTACATATTGGAAGAGTAACGCTGATACCTTGTTGGTGGTAGAGCAGCAGCCGTCCCTTCTCCAACACCAAAGTGAGGCTGTGATCTCTGTTTCCCTCCGCATGAAGCAGCGTCCCAGAATTCTTGAGGGTTTTAAACTTCAGAGAGACAAACTCCATCGGCTTCCAGATCGGCCGTACACTCCGCCTGTAGACCAGGCTGCTGCTGCCGTCAAAGTTGGCCACGTCCGAAGCTACAGAATGAATTGAACAGAAACAAATTGGAGTGTTTGTTGCAATGACCGCAAATGCTGGAATCGCTTGTATTTCACAGCGGAAGAATTTGTCATGTACGAAAAAGTTTTCATTTTAGTTCTATTCTCATTGAAAACTCTATGAGACAATGTGGTCACTGTAAACCTCAAAAATACACAGCCCATCATTTATACTGCAAGAGTGTATTTTTATTGTTTTAAGGTATTGATTTCCTCTCTGAATACAGTTTCTACTGAGCGAGAAAACCATTGGCCCTTTAATGTACAAAGGCTTCAAACACTGTAATTAAACCACATGGTCTAGTGTCTGCTATACTGATGATACATTAGCAAAAATATGTATTGCTGTAAAAGCAGAATTCATGTGAATCTGTGAGCTAAAAAAACAATGTGTTACCAGAATCATCAGTGTTTTCCTCAAAGCTCCAATTAAAAACTGATGTTCTGTTTCCAACATAAAAATATGCTATGCACCTTTATCACAACTCTTCTAAGATGTGACAAGCGAAAACACTGTTAAGTATGAAAAGAAGAACTGGAGTCTGTTTGAACCAAACAGTAATCTGTCTTTGTGCCATGAAACAATGAACTCAATTTCCTGTCAAAACCAGCCCAGTATTCGATGCAGTATGAAGGACAGCACAGGCTACGACGTCTCCGTTTGTATATGGTGGAGAAAACGAATGCCTCAAAATGACTATTGTTTATTTTCTCATTGCATGCAGCATCTTAGATCTACGTCACCGAATGCCTAAATGTTCTAAAATAATGAATATTTCTTTATTTAATATTTCTATGGTATTATCATATATTTTTAATTTAACTTTTATATTACAAATGCTACAATGTTAATAAACCTGAACTGGAAAATTGAAAATAAAGTTACATCACTTCAGGTTTATATCTTCATTTGAGTCCAGAGACCTTTTTTTAAGGCACAAGACAAAACTGACAAAGAAGTCAATTAAAGGTATCAGACTTACTATAACGACATCCATACATCTCCAGTCTGAGTCCAATCCTCCCAGTGGGGTTCCAGTCCAGAGGAATTAGGCGGAGGTAGCGAGCTATCACCGGCTGTTTCAGCTTGTACTGGACCACAGTGTCTGCATTACTGTTACCTGGGAAAGCCTGAAACGACAGAACATGCTAGTTTGCCTCAATTTTACATCCAACCCTCCATATTTTACTGGTTGCTGAAGTTGTACTTTAATGCTCATCATGTTGCTAACCAGCGGAATGTGTTCAATTTGACGTTTTGCAGCCTTCCTAGAGGATAAAAGCTACAATCTTTCTTTTGACCAAAAATATGATATGAAAATATGTTTGTAATGAAACAATCCTAAAAAGAAATAGATGAACTACTTCCCGTGCATAAAAACTCTCTAACCTCCTGGATCCAAAGACAGTCTCTCTGCGTTTTTAAACTTTAGGCTCACAGACCATTGACCTTAACTGCTGATGATGTCTCTCCCTCCCTCTGTCCAGTGATCGATAACTGTGGGACCTATTCTGTCTCTGTATCAAGCCTCTCTCCAAAGACTAACAGGCTCTATTTTCCCAATCAGCTGCCTGTGGGAATCCAGTAGGATTATCTGCTTGACAGGCAAACAGCTCACACACTGTAGGACCAGGGGTGGCCACACTTTTTTGTTTTTGGACCATATACAGAGAAATATGATGAGTCCCAAGCCCCAAAAAAAGTCAATACATAGTTTTCAACCAGTACCAATGCAAGGAAATCCGTATTTCTAAACCAGAATATCCCATAGAAAATTCTATCAAAATCACATTGACAAATATTTTTTTCTGTTCAAGGCCTACGGGTCAAATTAAAAGATTGCAATTGAAATGTAAATCCAGATGTAAATGTGTAAGTCTTGTATTAACATGCACCAAAAAAATATGTCAGAAATGGTATAATAGTGTTTTCTGTGCAAAGAGGTTAAATACAGAGATAATTTCACAAAATGTTGTCAACATCTATTGTTAACTAAATGTGCAAGGGTGTGCAATACAGTGTTGTTTATGAGAGATAAGAATAAGTCATATTATAGATTATTTTAAAGAAATGAATCACTAACCCCAGCTGTAGACCAACACATGCATTGGGGAGGGAAAAATTAAGAAGCTGCATTTGTGCTTTTGTGTGTATGTGCTCTGTGTCTGTCCTCCCTCCTTGAGAGTGTGTGTCCTGAGTGTGCAGTGATGTGGCTATGTGAGTGAAATTGTCTTCCCTGGTCCTGCGTAATTGTGATCTCAGTGCCGTCTTCAGCGCTTTGAAGGGCTGAGCCGGCTGGGCAGCGGAGCGTTAAGCTCAACAAACAGCTCTGTTTCCTGCCGAGGAGGCTTCAGAGAGCAGCATCTCATTTACTTGCCTGAGCATTTTTAGAAATAGGAGTAGCCTCTTACAAATCCTCAGTCAAGGAGAGAGAGAAAGGTAGAGCATGAGAGGAGGAGGAGGGGCGACCAGGTGTAGAAGAAGTACTCGGCAGTAATACCATACTGTAAAAATACTCCAACACAAGTTAAAATTCTGCATTCAAATTGTTCCTCAAGTAAAAGTACATACATATTATCGGCAAATTACGAGCTGATAACGATGGCGTCTCGCAAAAACTTGGTGTTTTTGCTGAAGGTTGTGAGGCATGATGTGATACAATGGACATGATACAATGAAGCCGATTAAATATACACTTAGTCGGCTACTTAAACAAACAATACACTGTGCAATATAATACAGTGACATGTAAACATTTCTTCATAAGGAAGTGCAATGTTCCATTATGTGTGCCAGCCATGGAGAGCTCTGGAGCTCTGCAGTGGGAGGCTAATGGGGAAATGCACAATGCAGCAAAACTGACGAAATGAGTGCTGTACTATCCACTTGAAATGTGTGGGAGCAGAAGTTTAAAGTAGCAGGACATAGAAATACTCAGGTAAAGCACAAGTAGCTCTAAATGGTACTTCAGTACAGTAAATGTTCTGAGTTACATTCCAACACTGGGGACCCGGACAAACTTATATGCTCTTAAGAATGCAATGTACATGAATGAATCCAATGTTACAAAGTAAAATCTTCATCTCAAAAGCAACTACTGACTATAGCTTTCAAATAAATAGATAAAATATAGAATATTTGCCTTGTAGTGGATTAGTATAAAGTAGCACCTCAAAATTAAAAAAAACAGGCCTACCTCAAAATCACACTTAAGTACAGTACTTAAGTAAATTTAAGCATTTATATTCCACCAGAGCAAAGGGAGAAATAGGGAGCATCTAAGCTGCGAAGTCAGTGTGAAGCTGAAACTGATACAGCTGTTTTTGCAGTCAAATCTTCCCCTTAACTGACACGCTAAGCTGGCCTGACTAATATATGGAGCTTTAGAAACACACCGAGAGCTAATCTGGTGTCAAACCAACAGGTTTTTAAGCTTTTAGAAGCCATACCCTGTTCTTTCTCTTTTTAGTGATGACTCCCGGGCTTCAGAGAGTTTATATCCTTCACTATGAGAAAATCGCATCCTGTCAAATCTAAATCAAAAGCTGTTCTCCGGGCTGCTACTGCTACAAGAAGGGTGCACTGTCTTCCATAAAGGAGAGAGGAGATGCTTGACTGCCTCTGAATCAAATCTAATGCTGTTCAATCAACAGAGGCCTGCATGGCTTCCTATCATTCTGACATACAGTTGCTTTATCACAAACATCAGTGTAGACCAGTATTCTCTCTCTTTACTGAAACATGGAATGGTTATGAGCTTTTAAAAATGCTATAAAATGCAGGAAAATAAGGATTTTGAGAGCAAAAACCCACTGGGGGAATACACACACATTAAAATCGGAGGAAAGTGCCTGAGATGTTATTTCTCCCTGCCGCAGGGAGGACTTCATACATGAGCTTGATTATCAGCTGCACTACAGAATATTCAAATCACCACATGCATGTCTCAGTCAGCTTCCTCATTCACATTTACATTTTAGACACTGAGCTGACACTCTTATCAAGACTGGCTCACAATGACTGAGCTGGCAAGCGTACCATCAGCGTCTTGCTCAGAGACTGATGGACACCTTCGCCTCTGCAGGAATCAAAGCTGTGACTTTTTGTACATCAGGCAGTCTCTCTAACAACGACACCAGCCTCCCGTCAGCAGAGGTTCAACTGTTTGACAGCAGCTCCATGTAGTCAACAGAGCCCTGCCCAGGTTCCTTTTATTGTGCCATCCATTATTAATAAGGAGTGAAAGTCTCCTGGTGAGCAGGCTTGCCGCTGCAGGCAGTACCAGTCCCCACAGATCATGTAAATTATGTCTATGATAGTAAGGCCAAATTTATTTTAACTTCAATGCACTAGAGTTTTGAGCTGCACTACCTCCGAAGCTGTCTTCATAGCTGTTTGAATATCAAATAATGATATTGTTTAAAGTTACTGCATCCTCATCATGGTGTGAGCTACAGAGTCATTTTAGAAACATGGAACATTAAAAAAACAGGAGTTGGGACAATTTGACCACTGAATGTATATGTCATGTTCCTAAACAATGAAAAGAAAAGTAATCCGTCGACATTAGGTTTTTTTTTTTAAACGTATTAGCTTTTGCAGATTAGCTGTGCTTTTCCTGTTTGTACTGTTTTGATTAATGATTATTGCAGGAGAGTTACCCCTAAGCTGTCTTCCTGCCGGTGTTGTCTCCAGTTGTGTCCTGTGTCGCTGAACATCAACAGGTAAGCCGTCAGCCAATCAGAGCTGCCGTAGCGTCCCTGCGTAGCAACAGCAGTGATCCGGGTCCGCCTCCCCAGATCAACCTCCAACCACTGGTATCTGTCTGAGACGAGAGGGGACCAACCTCCAGCTCCTGCACAGGGGCAGAGAGAAAAAGTCTGTGTTAATGATGAGGGGTGTAGGGGTGTGTGTGTGTGTGTGTGTGTGTGTGTGTGTGTGTGTGTGTGTGTGTGTGTGTAGAGCGGAGATGCAGAGGCAGGCAGAGGTGACAGAAGTAAGAGCAGAGATCGACAGACAAATTGCAGTAGTGAAATGGATTCATTACAACCTATTTGAAATTAATCTTTAAAACTGTGAATTTATAATCTGGAGTAGACGCTCTTGTGCTACGATTTTAAAGCTGGCCAATACAAAATCTCACAGTTTGGATAAGAATACAAAATGCTTGTTGTCCATAGATTTGTGGTAAGGGATTTGCAGACAGGAATGCTAAAGAGAAGGGTTAAGATACTTGGAAGGTATATTAATGAATGCTTTGTTTCTAAAGTCATTAGTAGTTACCACATTCAGAGGAAACCCTGCTTTAGTATAAACATAGTTTATCCAATTTCTGGCTTTGATTTAAGTCTATTTACATGCTCACAGATTTAAAACCCTGTAATACACACGTGTCAAACTCAAGGCCCGCGGGTCGAATCCGGCCCGCCACGTCATTTTATGTGGCCCGCGAATCCACCAGCAAAAAAAAAAAAAGTTTTTTTTTTTTTTTAATTTTGGAAAAAAAAAATTAAGTTAAACTTGAAAATAAAAATATCCCCATGGTTGAAATTATGAGATAGAAAGTTGAAATTATGAGATAGCATGTTGTCTGTGTACCGACATTAAAACTATCACTGAGGTGAACAGGAGAGGCAACAGCCCGTAAAGAGGTTTTCCAACAAGTGATTGAGTTGAAAAAGATCGACAAATAATCCCAAAATGTCCACGAAGAGAAAAATTGATGCAGAGGGAAGAAGATGTAATTTAAGATGGGAAAGCGAATATATGTCTGTGCTTCAAGGAGAACAAACGGTCTGTCTTCTGTGTTATGATGCGTGTCGGTGATGAAGGATACAATTCATGTCGGCATTTTGACACCAAACACGGAGCTAAATTTAGCCTCCAAGAAAAACATCAAATTGTCCAAGAATTAAAAGGCAGACTGCAATCACAGCAGAATATATTTACAAAAGCTACAGCCCAGTGCATGCTAAAGGTACGTGAGCAGGTGAGCTCTGACCAGATACAGACTTTTACAAATGTCAGTTTGTGAAGAAACACCATCGCAGACCGAGTTCAGGAACTAGCAGCAATCTAACAACACAGCTAGCTAAGAGACGAGATACATCATCTACCAATGTGCATAAGAGGCTCAAGGCAGACCTGACTCTCAGTGAGGAGCTCTTGGATGTAGCTGCCATGCACGGGACGACGGCAGGGAGGGACATTAGTGATGCAGAGAGGTGACAACAATAGCTTTGAACAAAGTTAATGTAATAACTTGTGTTTGATGATATTTGTCTTTGTTATTTTCTTTAATAGTTTGATCTTTGATAGAGTAATGTGGGTTTATTAACCCTAAATTAAAATGATTTATGTTATAATAACAGAAATGTGCTTAAATATCATTTTACATTTATATAACTACATGTACAATATTTTTACACTTGAATAAACAATAATCAAAAGCAGAGAGTTATTTAACAATATGTTAGGAGTAGTTACAGTTATACAGTCTTACAGTTACAACCGGCCCTTTGAGGGAAACCATGATGCTGATGTGGCCCGGAGTGAAGATGAGTTTGACACCCCTGCTGTAATACATCTTCCTCTGGTTTCATGGTGACAAATAATAAATCCTCATAATCAAAGACATTAAGTGTATTAGATGCACACATATGGAGGAAATGGATTTGACTGTGCAGCACCAGGATGGTATTTAAAGCAATTTGATGACTTTCTACAACTGAAGTGTCAAGATGCGTCCTGACATTTAATACATCTGCTCATGATTTTTATGGGACTACCAAGGTGACGCTACTATGAGGGTGAGTGGAATATGCTGACAAATCCTTCACTCCCATTTCCCCACTGATATGACCTAAAATCACTGAGCTGAGCGTTTGTCTTTTCAACAGTGATTTGCAGCGCTAACCTCCCTCGTATGATTTTCAGGGTAAACATGCCTCCTTTCTGTCCTGGCGACAGCTGTTGCAGCAGCTGGGGAGGACATATATAGGGATGTATGAGATTACTGTACAAGCCTGGAGGACGTCTGTCTGTGCAATAGCAGACTATAATGGAAAAATATGCAGATTATGTGAAAATAATACCACTATATATATTTAAATAATCTTTTGACTGCTACAGTGTGACTGGTCATTTTTTACATTTTACTTTTCAGTTTAAAATGCATTCAAAAGGAGCAGATTTGTTAAACTGATTTTCTATAGGCATAAAACAAATGTCTTTCCTGCTTCAAGAAGATGCTGTTCACCAAGCAGTAGGCAAGTCTACTGTATACTTCTGTTAAGGGAAGAGAAAAAAATGGCATGTAAACACATCCAGTCTATTAAAAGGTCTGGAGGTATAAAAAGGACTAGTAATGTGTTTATGCCATGAGAGAGGAGGAGAGAAAGTACATTGCTTCAAAAATAATTTTAAAGTCTGATTTCCATCCTGATATTTGATCTTTTCACTCACCTTTAAACATTCAAAACAAAAACTGATATATTCCAATAAACTCCACATTATTTTGCTGGTGTCCAGTCAATGTCCTGTGCTCAAATTCCTAATTTAATCTTTTGGCACAATCCTTTTAAGACTCTTTTCTAAATTAAGCTCAGAAGTTCAGTTCTAAACGGTTCCGAAAAGGAAATAAACATCACCCCTCATGATCCGTTGGATGAGTTTTTATTCAGATATGTTGAACCTGTTGAAAGTCAGAAGGTAAGATAAGAACTGTCTGAAAGAAAAGACACTTGGTTTTTGTCATTGCAAGAGTAAGAGAGACTGCAGAGGATGAAAGACAGACAGAAAGTGAGAGTTGTGCCTCAAAACAGTAGCCGACCTTTGTTCCATCATCCAGCTGCAATGTTATTTCTAGTTTGGACGATGCTGGCGTGAGAGTGAGACGAGAACTATGGCAGGACCTGATTATGAAGCATTGGAGGTGATGGAAAAGGCTGCAACAAGATAATGACACTTTGAATACTGAGAAGGGTGTGTGTGCGCCTGTATGTATTTAAAGAGTGAGTGTTTAAGAAGAAGTGCCGAGTCAGGGAAAAGCAAATCCATGGTGCCCTAACAGCAGATGGAGAGATTTCTCCCCTACAGAGAGCACACACACACACACACACACAATAAAAACAGCCAGCCAAAAGTGTGTTGCAAAGATGATATCATGCTGACATGAGGGCAACACAAATCGTTACAACATTTCAGACGCACAGCCTGAAGTGAACACGTGGACACAAGCTACTTTATCCTGACATTGCAAATGAACACAACGTACTGTGAACCCCATTAGGATGCTCTACCTAAGCGCTGTTGGACAGATGCTTTTTTTTTTTTTTTTACTCATGAAAGTTGTATAGGGCGACAGTTGGTAATGCCCGTCAGTCCGAGATAGAGAGAAATATCTCAATGACAAGACACTTGTAGCTTTTACAAAAGCTCTGTCCTGTCCCAGTAGAAATAATTCCAGTGAGCAAATGTCCACAACACCAAACACCCTGCAAATAGAACGTAGCTGCAACAATTGATCAGTTAATCGATTAGTTGATCGCAAAGTTCGCCCCAAAATCCTGGTGTAAAAGTTTCGAGTGGCATGGCTGGAGTTAGTCTTGTTGGACCATAACATGCTTGTGCATTATGCTCCAACACATCAACAAAAATACAGCATTCAAGCCTAATTCATTTGTAAATGTGTTAGTTTCCCGTTTTCCACTTGTGAAAGGGGATATTCAAGTCAAGTATAAATTACAGGAATGTGTGTTTAAAAAAATATAAACATGAAGAAGAGTTTCTGGAACTTGACTGCATCTGTTTTCTTGTCACATTGAAAGTTGTGAAGCTGTTCCTCATGTCTTTGTGACCTTTATACTAACATGACAGCATGTACTACAGCAAATAAAAATTACAACACCAATAAACAATCCAAATTCCACATGATTTTATTTGATTCCTACAACTTTTAAAATCAGATTTATCGATAGGAAATAGATGCTGGTTGAATTTGCTGAGTCTGAGGCCATCTTCTTTCCTCTTGTGTCTGCGTTTTTTTCTCCACCAGCTGTTTCAGTGCTGTGCCGACTGCTCATTAGGCGCTAATAAGTACCACAGCAACAGACATGAACACTGACAGCACAAGAGGAGAGAGCAGACATACTGACCTTTACCCATTACAGCTGGATTGGAGAGAAAAGAAGTGAAGACCACAGACAAGAGAGAGTGATGGGGAGAGAGAGAGAGAGAGAGAGAGAGAGAGAGAGAGAGAGAGAGAGAG
>NW_022280052.1:270319-280552 GCF_004355925.1 Anarrhichthys ocellatus | reverse complement strand
AGAGAGAGAGAGAGAGAGAGAGAGAGAGAGAGAGAGAGAGAGAGAGACAAATAAACTGTCATCTACAGGATTGCAGAGAAGAAAATGGAAAGATGGGGAGATGGCGAGAAATAAAGAGAGAGGTAGATACCTCAAGAGGAACTGGAGAAGAAAATAGAAAGTGCCTAAAATGAAGAAGAGCAGAGTATACAGATGTGTACAGTGTACTCAAACCTGTGAGGAGAAAACCATTCACTAAATCCACCATGTTAGTCACACATCACCTTTTTGATCACCAATACAACAGTGTCTGTCATGTACACCTGTCTGCTCTGATCCAGTAAACCTCCTTGTTTTCTCTTTACTGTCTGTAATGACACCAAAACCTTTTTTCTCCATTCAGAAAGGTAATTGAGGTTAAACACAGGTCGGGAAAATTGCATTGCCGCTCTGCTGGACAGCCAAATTAGCACATTCCTACAATAAAGCAGTCAAAAGGCCGTGACTTTTAGAGTCACCCACATCAGAAGACCAACCGACCAAACACCCTCAGGAGCAGCGGTGGTCTGAGGTTGGACAGGTGGGCTGGAAGGTCATCAATCCAGAGGAAAAGTATGTGTGAATAATGCTCCTTTAACAAGACTCTCGACCCTGAAGAACTGTAGCTGTCAAACAGTACTTATCAGTGATACAACCAGGTAGATCACTTAAGCTGCACTGAATCCCTAAATCAGATCCCTTTTACTGACACATTCCAGTATGCGCAGTGATAACAAGCATTACTGTCCCACTTACACGATAAAATACTAGATTGGTTTTCCAAATATATTTAGCAAGAAATTAAATTTCTCCCTGGATTATGTTAACAACCTATAAAAGCACATCATACAGTTACACTAGGTGACATTTTTGAGCAGAAGACTTTCATGATGTCCTTGAAACACTTATTTAAAGACACGTTTTTCTCATTTTACATAAGGAACACAACAAAAGTTGTATCAAATGTAAAATGTTGTACTTAACATAAACACAAGCCATATATTTTCCAAAACAAAATGCAGCTGAATGCAGAAACTATTTTAGATACTCAAAAAAGTATTGAGGTTTGATACTAAGCTCTATAAATAAAGAAGATAAAACATTTCCTGTTTTGAATTATTGGACCAATTTTATATCAAAAGGTCTCTCTAACCACAAACGTGGGAGTGTGACCTTCTTGTTTCAGAGAATGTGTATGTGCTGGTCGATGGTAGACTGCAGCTGTGATCAATACAACTTTGATTAGTACATGGTTACTCAACAGAAACGGATTTTCAAATAAACATAGCTAAATTGCAGTATTGAGTGCAAAATGTTTCATTTATTTCCATGTTTTTATTTTCACTACTAAAAAGGTCAATCCTGTGCTAATCTAGTGAGGATAAACATGGAGGATTTTGGTGTCCCCTTTGTCATTTACTTAAGTTTTCCAACAAGTCCAAAGCAATTCCCAAAAAATAAGTGCATTCCTCCAAATAAGTAAATATGTGTCATTGCTGCAAATCACACATGGATTTATTTGGGCTGGAATGAAAGCATCAAAGGGAATGTTATTTTGGATGCTTCCTTTTGGCACAGTTTTAGGACAAGGATGTGTGTCAGGGCTGGATTATTAGTTTCTTATGGTGGTAAGAGGGGGACATTAAATACATACTTAGAGATAAAAAAGTTCAGATCCCACAGTAGCCAGTTTGTGCCCATCAGAAACCACAATCTTTGATTTTCTCCGGATTAGAGCACCATCTCAGTAACAAATATCCCTTTGAATCAAATTAGGGATCTGCATATATGGAACCAACTGGGGAAACCCACTGGGATTATTTTAAATGTGGAGCAGATATTAGAGAATCAACATCAATCTATCACTAAACTATGTTAAAAAAGACTGGAAATCCACTATCTCAACCCATCTGCAGAGATGCTATAAAATAAAGCACACAAAGAAATACTAGAGTTACTCTGCATACGCTTTCTCGGTTTGTTCTTGAGTGAGGGTTGAGTATTTTTAACTTCTCAGCTCAATGCATTGCATCCCTGTAAAAAGCTTCTATTTTCAACATGATGCTGTGAGCCACAAAGCCCAAATCAGACTAAGAGCTCATTTAACTTTTGCTGGTTGCGTCGGCTCTTTATGAGCTACAAGTTACCCAACAGCCTTTTGTTAGGTTAGCAAAATGAGATAATTTCCCACTCATTCTTAACTGCAAACTGAAACACATTTCTTGATGCATGTCTATGAAAATATAACTGAGTAATATCTGGATTTAAAAAGGATTGGCTATTAGGTTTAATATATTGTTAAACTGTTATTTTTGGTAGCTTTGTGACAGCTTGTGATGGCTTTTGAATATATCACACTAGAGATGTTTCCTATCAACCAATTTACACATGACTAGAGTTTTGTATTTTAATCCTTTTAAATTGTGCAACCCGATTTTATTAATTACTAGTTTGAAACTTGTAGTTACTACTAGCATTAGCCTACTACATCAAAACAGAATGCACCACAAACTAGTTTGTACCTAGAGATTAGTTGTTAATATTTACATCTACATGTACTGCCAGGTGGGACTTTTTGTAGTGATGAGAAGACCGGTCACCTGCCACTGAACTCTCTCATGAACAGCTCATTTGGTTCACCTACAACTGGTTAGTTATTAAGAAGGTAGGCAGGACTTTACACACAAACCTCTTGATGGATTTAGGACTAGTTGTAGCAAACCAGTCCTGTTCTTTATAATCACAGTCTGCTCTGTAAGTAAGGGAGACTGCACCACAGGGAGACCCTTCAAGTGATCAGACAGCTTCTGTAACACCACACGTTCAGCTAGTCCCTCCTGGTGTTAGACAGAGCCATCTCCACAAGGAGAGATGTAATGCAGCCCTCGTCTCTCTTGATAAGACGGTAAAAAAAACACAACACCAGGCACATTATTTCTATCCGTTCTGTTCTAATTGCAATCTCCACTGTGTTGGTGTCGACTGGGAAATAGAGGCTGACAAAATGCTTGTCGGGGCAATGACTTCACTAGAAGGAGCGGATGTGCTCCAAATAAAAGTAATGTTTGGTAAGAATTGATACTTTTGTTCCACCCAGTAATGGGTAAAGGAAAGGTGAAAACACTAAGTGGGGACAGGAAGACGCAGGACAGATGGGGGAAATAGGATACAAGCCATTACAGGAGGAAACAATCACCCAAAGTGAGTTTCAAACAGAGGTGGTAAGACACAGACAGCCATCAGAAGAGACGGACAGTATTACCTGGTCAAAAGTTGTAAATGCGTCTGACTGGGCTTGGGGAAATTTGAGAGGGTTTTTCTTACAACCTGGGAGAGAATATGCTGCTATTTATAAAAAAAATTAGATTTCAAACACAGCAGGCCACTGGAGCATGTGTGTGAGTGTCAATTATAAAGACCTTGAAAACAGGTAGAGTGACGCAGTGAAACCAGTTTTAGGGGTCTTGCAGGAGAGTAAAATTGGGACTAGGCTCTGGAGATGCTGGCTTTGGGGAATTTAAAAAAAATGTGGTAGGTTGAAAATGAAGTAACAAGATTGCTAAGTAATGGGACCCGGGCTAACAGGAGAACAAATCAATGAAGTTTGCAGCTGGCAGCGGTATCAATAGTGTTTTTCTATAAAAAAAAACCCATATGATCTTTTTCAAATATGATTCATGTTTACTTGGAAAATAATTTAAAAAGGTAAAGCAAAAGTAAGCATGGTACCTTATTACATCTGCTTCTCTGGCATTAAACTGGCTCAAAAATGCAGTATATGATATAAAATGAGCGAGGGATGTAGAAGCAATAGATAAAAGGTGAGAGGCTTTTAGCAGCATTTTGTCAAGGAATCAGGCAATATTTATCTATATAATTAAATTCATGGAGAGAGTGACTACCTCAGATTAAGAGGATTTGAGCAGAGGAGCTGTGGTATTTAACCAGATAAAGTGCTTAAGAGCAGCATTAAACAGGCACCTAGAGGTGGCGCATTAACATCAAACAAAGATCAATACCTCATTCTACCGTTCCCCCACAAAGTTAATTTCAACCTACAGCCCCCTGCTAATATTTGAATTCCCTTTTCAAATCTAAATTAGCACGTCCAGAAAATGATTGCTGGTTGATGAAGTGTTCTCGGCCTATTTCAGCGTAATTACGGTGGTTCTAATGTGCAATTATCAGTATGGCCCGCTGGAAAAAAAATGAGACAGTTTAGATGTTAAATACCACCATTAACATTTGGCTATAAATGTTAAATGCTGTCATTAACATTTGACTATAAGATGGAATGAAGTTATCTCAATGTTTTCTTGGCTGTTAAAGCTACTATTACAGCAGACCACGCTCGCCAAGGAGATTGACAAGAGAGTGGCAGGACATGGCAGAGAAGGGAGAAATTACAGGAATGATGATGAAAAGAAAGAGAGAAGGTTATACCGAAAGCAGGGGAGAGGTGAGAGGAGGAAAGCAAAAGGAAAGAGGAAAAGGTTTTGGAGAGACACTTGAGCAGCAAAATGGGGGCAAACAGAGAGAGAGTTCAACTTGTGCCTTTTAAAAGACAAATTCACATCCAGTTGACAGATTATTATGGTCCCTACTTGACGTCAGAGTCATTGCAGAGTTCAGCTGCACATCTCTGCTGATATTTGCACATAAGCATGCAGCCAATTAGGCTATGCCTAATCCACCCTGTGGGGAATGCCCATCAAAACTTTTTCTCCAGCTCCATAACAGCAACAAGACAGATTCGATTGTTGACTGACTCAGTTGGATCATAGATCATCAGGTGAATCACCAACACTTCAAATTTGTTGGACTTGCGTCCCGGCTGCCACCGGGACGCAAGTCAAAGTGTGAGGACTGGCGGACTGCAGCACTATGAATATTTCCATTGCAACACCCATCTGGAGCATCCTTTTGCTTATTCACAAAATGATAACTTTCCCCCCCCAACTCATACCTACCACTGCTGCTTGCCTAGCTGGAGAAAAGACACGACTCCATGCTGCTATTGAAGACCAAATACTGGAGGCTTGCGCTGATCAGCTTGTATAAAGAGCACTTGCTGCTTTTCTATTAGCCTTTGTGTGTGTGTGGAAAACCAAGTTGCCATTGCAAAGGAGGCTTTTAACATGACTGGCCTCATTATTTTTTTTATTTTAAGAAACGGCACAGTTACGGTCCAATAATAGTGGAGCTGACTGGTCAAACTGACATCCAGTGCATGGTATGTTTTTTCTGCTCTTTTTGACGGGATGTCGAAGCAACATCAGTTAATGTGATTTTCTATTTCTTGATTATAGATACCAAATAATATCCTCAACACTCAGATGTTCGGCCTCATAAACTCTGGTGAAAATACTGGTGAATCATTCATCTGCTTGTATTGGCTTGGTGGCTCAGAGTGCAGACTGAACACACATGGGTCAACATTAGCAGAGCTGTTCAACTTAGATGCTTTTGATTGAAAGTGAGGTTTTAGTGTAGTAAAGAGTTGCTCAACTTAGGCTAGTCTTACTCCTCTCCAGCAGCGGGGTTAAGGAAACAATATTTGTCACTTGTTGATGACAAAAAAAACATCCAGAGCATAGTGAAGTCTGTTGCTGAGACCATCAGGTTTGTGCTTGTGCCTCCCTGGCCTCTAACCCAGAGCAGTCTGTTAGAGCAACCCTGCTGAGCTCGGTGTCAAAGCTCCCATCTCTGGCCTCTCCCCAACTTCATGACATGCTAATTGTCTACTTTGCACATTGTTATACACCTGGGAGTAGTAAGATTAAATGTCAGTGCAGGACTGTTGCTTCCTCCCGTTGCTGTTGGCCCCATTCAGTGTCCAGCCATAGTAGGGCGCAACACGGGAAGTGGAGGCATCACCGTAATGGGATTAAATGGCTGCCATATGTGAACATTCCTGTCAATGCCAGCCCCAGTATGGGTGATCAGCCAAGATGGGACTAACTGGCAGCAGCGAGGGCCAAGGAGGCATGTGGGTGTTTGGTGTCCTCTATATCCCAGCTGGCCATCTGGCTTCCGATAGAGCATTTTTTGAGTTTGTTATAACTACTTTGTGATGGACGAGACACTTCACTGGCTACTTTCTTCAGTTTTGCCCTCATTCAGCACTGAGAGGCTTCTCCTGGCGAATACCAGGTGAACAAGGGTCACTGATGCTGACTCAAGAGAAATTAAATATTTAAAGCCAATTCTCACTCAGAATAAAAGCCAACAGGTGCTCTGCAGATTTACAAATACATATTTGACCTACAGGCATATTATACATTAATTGTCGCTTCCGGTTTTGTAAACTGGACATTAAAAACTAGCCCGTGTTTTCCCCGCTCAACGACACCAGAAGAGCAAATCCCCTGACCGTGGTTGCCAGCCCAGTGTACCACCGGCAGCAAAAGTGACAGCCAACCCCTGATTCACTCAAGTTTTATAGTGAGGGTGCGTTTTTTCGGGGCCGTGTACAACATTTTGTTAGCTCTATGCGTGCTTGTGCATGCATGGGGACCCCGTGCCCTTAGGCTGAAACCCAGGAACATACCGAACGTGCAGCAAAAAAAGAAAATACAGGCACAGGGCATGTTCCATGCAGATACATTCAACACTATACATTGTATACATTGTTTTTCAGGAAACACTGCATTGTATATCTTTAAAATAAACAATGAACAACATGACAACCAGCCGGTCTGACTCCACCAACTTGTCATTGTTTTCATATATACCAGAGATGTGGGAGCCACATCACACATATATTATGATATTGGTAAACGTAGAATACCACAGTGAATTTGCTATTGGACAATGATAGATATTCGTCCTCTACAAACAGCCAAAACCTGTCCTTTGAGTCGTTAGTCAAGTAGTGTTCAGTCCGACTTTAGTTTTGTCGTCAGGTCTGTTTACCGTGTCAAATCTTTACATCGCTTGCTCTGACGGTCACTATTATTCTGACTACTCAGCTCCTGAAAAACTACTGAGCTGGAAAGCACGTTGTGTCATTATGACAAGTTGAGTTGTCATGCAACCGCAGCGGCTCAAGTTTTCAATATGGTGTTTTTAATATTTCTTGCTGTTTGCTTCTGTTTTGATGCATTTAAAAAAACGTAATATAAAGCAAAGTTATTGTAAATGTCACCGGTTTGTTTTAACTTGGTGAAATGTCATTAAAAATGCACAATAAATGAACACGTCTGAAAAAGTCTTTGTGAAGCCGTGCTGCAGGCTGCTGGAACGGGTCCAACTGTATGATTGGCTTTATGTTCCAGCAGTGCCTACAGACCCAAGAAATGAGCACAACATTTCCACTGTCATATCAATTTCCTGCAATGTGTTGGAATGTGTTCACGGGAAAGAAACTGTGCAGCCTTCACAATTAAATTTGGCTGATTTATCTTCAATTTGTCTTCAAGTTGATCAAATTCTTACAGGAGGAGTAAAAGATTTTCTACTCTGGCACTTCAGTCAACTGAGCATTATAGAAATACAAAACATTTCCTCCCAAAAGCTCCAAAGCCAGCCATGATATACATTTAAGTTTAGACAACAAAACTACTTTGTTGGGTTTCGTAAAAGATTGTGTTATTGGTTACAATAAGCACACTACTTTTGGTTTCACATGTGACGCGAACGCTATACTCCTGAGGGAAGATCCTGTGTTAACTTTGATTAAATGACTAATTTAATATTTGTGATGCGTGAATAGAGGTAAAGACTGCCTCCTGCACTGAGGGAGAAATGCATCACTGCAGCCAGCAGAAGAGAACTGTTCACATTTCAGTAGATGGACTTTGCCATTTCTACATCTGTTCCCAACATTTCACTGGCCCGAAGGTGCTTTTTGACAGTTGATGTCAACAACTGACTGAATGCGTAAAGTTTAAAGCTGCACAAGGCTAAGCGTTTTATGAACAGCCGGCACCCCAAACCCCTCATTGTTCATGCTTAGAAACACAACTGTGATCAAACGGAAAAGGTCACAGCTGAAGAGGGTAGAGATGAAGGTTCTGTCGTGTGACTGATGTAATGAATAAAAGCAAAGGAGACATAAAGAGATAAAAAAGGAGACTGAAAACTCCAGAACGTCCGTCTCTAAAGATGACAGCGTTTGAAGGTAATTTATCTGACTTATTTAGTATCTAACTGCCATGAAGCTATCAGCATATGACGTTTTGTTTCTTGTGTTCACTTGCTAGTCTTTTAACCGCTGCCCGCTCATTCTCACTCTCCGTTTCTCTCAAGATTTCAGCTTGTGCACACTCTTCCTATATCGCTGTTTTTTTTTACTAGTTGGAAAGCCAACACCAAAGTTACAACAAAGAGGTTTAGGAACGTTAAAACTTTTAAAAAACGTAAATAAACATCACGAAGTTAAGCTGCATATTAACAAAATGAATTGGCAGGACACAGACAGAGTGAAGAGAATTCACCAACAATGACTGATCATCATCAATGTCCCGACCAATTGTATACCCTAGAAGTTTATGGTATATATGTCAAATAATTTTCCAGCTATATTAGATTCAGCGTGAGCAATGGATTCTGGGTAATAAAGTCCATGTCCTTTGTCTAAAGCTTTCTAGTGATGCTTTAAATGTGAAAAACTGACACAAAGTGCAGCAACAATTAAAGTATGTATCATTGCCAATGAATGGATCAGTGCAGTGATTATTCATGACAATAAATCCATCTTGAAATGTGCCACCACTATGGGTGGTAAAATATGTAAGATTGACAATGAACATAGCAATGAATGATTCCTCACCTTCTCTCCTGTTGACCTTAGCAAAGACCGGCCCATGGCTGCTGGTTAGCTGGGAGGAGCTTCTGAATGATGACGGTGGCAGATTGGCTACCAGTGGGCTGTCACATACCTCTGTTAACCAATCACAAAGCAGAAAAGACAGTTTAGAATCATGGATAGTTTCATTGAACCTATGGAGCGATACGTTACAGTAAGTTATTTCAATATAACGGTGAAAAGCAGACTGAAGGAAGTGAGGAAGTTTTCTTCTGATGGAAAGGTTAAACTTGAGGCCCTCTTGAGTATCCTTAACAGATAAGTGTAGGTTGCTACAGATAATGGGGTCACACAAAGCGGGAACATGAATAAGACAACTTTGTTTCAGCGGTAGTCAGTGGAGACCTTTTCATGCCTCCTACACTTCGATGTTTAAAAATGTCAAGGGTAGGGTTAAGTTGACTCTGAATAAATGACCCATGAACAGTAAGTATATGACGTGTGTACATATTATGCTGATGCACCGACAAATAACGCCATGACAACAGTCTCAAAGAAGAAATATCAAAATGAAGGCTACAAGTGTGCCGATGTTAAATATCATAAAACAGAATCTCTGTACAGTATCGAGTGTGCTTTCGAGTGGTATAGTTAATATTTTGATTATCAATTGGTATGCCTTTGTTGCTGTACTTTATTGCTATAAGAGCCACTTCTCAATGGAAAGTAGGAGGCCACCTTTCCAGTGGAAGATCTCTGTCATCCAGTATCTACCGCACTGAAATGTCCTTTAGAAAGAAACCACTTTGAGGACTGTTGTTCTGCATCTGACAAAAGCAGTAGTCATGAAACAGGAGCGTTGGCTTGTTTCGTCATGTATCCACGGAGAAGCAGTTTCCCCAGAATACCTGATTATCAAGTAATTATCAAACGTTCACCGTTTCCACGATTACCGCGAAAGCGCAATCTAGAATCTTCTTTTAATGGATTTTGTTTTCCACCACTGAGTAGAGAGACAGTTAAAATTATTCACAACCCATTTAGAAGTGTCAGGTCCCGTCTCCCTCCTCTGACAACAAGGCTTCAGCTGAGATTACTTTGTCAACAATATTGGACTTCATTTCAAGCACAGAGAGAGTTTCACTGCCTGAGACTAGAAACCACAGACTGTTGACAGTTTTGAATATCCACCCAAGTCTACCCAGTGGAACCCTCTCCTCTCTGCAGACACTTCAGTCTGTGCATTTCCATCCAAGTTCATCATTTGCTGAATCTTCAGACAGAAAAGAATCTGAAGCAATCTCATGTTTCTCTTTTTTTTATATATATATATATATATACATATATATATACACATACATATACATATATATATATATATATATATACATATATACACATACATATACATATATATATATATATATATACATACATATATACACATATATATACATACATATATA
>NW_022280052.1:240906-265319 GCF_004355925.1 Anarrhichthys ocellatus | reverse complement strand
ATATATATATATATATATATTAATCAATATATATATGTATATATATGTATATATATAATATATTGGAAGATTTGCTTTGAACTATCATCTCTCTATAGCACCGCTCCAAACCCTCCTCTGCTTACCCCAGATGTGTTTGTAATTGCCATTTATGTGCCAAACATGTGAAATTCAGTTTCCTCAGTTGTCAATTGTCAAACCTTGCTTAAAGTTTTTATATGTTGCCAGATGCAAAAAAGTGACATGTTTCCAAACAAACTACTGAAGAAAACCTGTATAGATGTTGGTAGATCCCAACACCTTTCATAACTTCCATAACGCTGCGGTTTCTTTATCTCCATCAAGCCAGGCCTGAAGCTGACAGATGCAAGCATGTGGATTATAGAGGAGCAACGACTGCAAAATACAATAGACTTTGTGTAGAGAGGTGAAATGAGAGCTGTAAAACCTCAGTGGGATAATGTGTCATGAGAGCATGACCTCGGCAAGAAGAGCTGGTTAGAAGAAGCAGAGGTGTCTGTGGCTGATTTTCCTCTGAGGAGTAGTGATATTTAAAATGTGAC
This sequence comes from Anarrhichthys ocellatus, assembly GCF_004355925.1. NCBI lineage: Eukaryota > Metazoa > Chordata > Actinopteri > Perciformes > Anarhichadidae > Anarrhichthys > Anarrhichthys ocellatus. Next base: position 264,756 of record NW_022280052.1, on the reverse strand, counting down.
TGTGAGAATAAGGTAAAGCACAAATACAGAAAGCTTAAAGAAAAATGAAGGTAAAAGGCTGATGATCTGTCAGCCACTGACTTGGGCTTTGTCAGACACAGATACATAGATCTACAAAGCCTTTCTAAAACAGAGGAATGACGGAACCTAAAACACATTTTTGACATAAGGCTATAGACTGACAGCAGAAGGGGATTCAATTGCAACACAGACTGAACCTACAGTAGAAACCTAAAATGTCACAAATACTTGTACATATATAAAAATTAACATTTTCCAGCACATATTTGATAAAGGAAAAGGGGAAAACAGTTTTGATGACATCAGTCTTGTCTTTTTTCTTTGCTTTTGAGATCTTATTTTTTATTTTTTTTATACCTGCAATGCTACGTCTGGTCTAGGAAACGGTCCAGTTTTGTAACCTCTCAAATGGCCTCAAGTTCGCCAGTAACTGGTTTAACATGGCTTGTGGGAAATGGTATTTGTTAAAGACCACTAAATATAAAAATACTGAATAAATCACGATATAAATGAGTGTTATTTATAATCCCTCTTTGGACAAATGGATGGCATTTGCATCATTACAAATGTTGTGATTTTCCAAAAGGGTCTTATTTCTGGAACCATACCCAGGAGTTCAAGTTTCACTTCAGTTTTCTGCAAGTTATGCTATAGTTCAAACACTGGTCTATTATATCCAATGGGCATCAACTCTTTTATTACATTTGCTCTGTGGATCAGCACATCCCAGTCACTGTACTTCTTCTGTCTGTATGACGCAAGTCAAATGACAATACTGGGATGTGGCTGGTGTGCTTTGTGCTTGAGGCACAAGATTACAGGAGAGAGAGCGAGAGAGAGAGAGACAAAAGCAGAGACCGAAAGGCCATCCACCTGCAGTATATCATCCAGTTTACCATTCTAGTGAAATAACTGAGTGCCGAGAGAGACAACAGCAGATCCAAAGATGCTGAATACTGATGAGTACCATCCATCACTTCAACAAACTAAAGGTAAGACAGTTCAGAGCAGTGTAAGTGTCCCAGACAGTCAGTGTCGACTTGTTGATCAGAGTGAGCAGGATGTAACAGCAATCATCAAGTGGAAAACAGCTGTGCTTGTTTGTCAACATACTTTCCACCTTTTAATTTAACAAGGAGGTGCCAGTAGACAAAGGTGTATCTGCATGATATACTGCGTGACTGAAGAAACAATGCCGGGAACTAAAAAGGCACACAAGAGCATAAACCTCCGCCAACACAAAGCAACTCTTCTAACTTAGAGGCAACACTAAAATAAATACATTTCTCACAATAAAATCGAAACTCACATTTACTACCTGAACCAGAAAACATACCCTTTAGAACTTGGAATCAAACTTCTGTTTATGCTGTCTACACAATAATGGACATAAATCAAGAGGAGCTTATTATTAGACCGTTTCTTTTTGTCTGGTTGTTTGACATCGTGACAGACAAACTAAAAATAGTCAAAACAGGAAAATCAACACACACTCAGAAAGTATACATTCTGTCTAGTCAAACGTGTATCTAGAAAAAAAGGAGGGCGACGGACAGGATCAGGAAGAATAAGAGGATTGATAGATATATTCAAAGTCAAAATCTCCACTCAAGATGACATCCTTCTGACAATGAGAAAGAAATCTCTGCATTGTCCTCTGTGAAACTGTATTTAGTTTGGGTTTCTTTCTATCACACTGCCTAATGACTTGTCACAACAAGTCTACATTCAGCAGATCCACACATGAGGTTATACTTAGCCACAGAGTTACTTGGAGCTAAATGCAAACATCAGCTTGATACCACACTCACAGAAAAACACCTCAACTTCTATCCAGCGAACAGTTTAATTGCTTTACAATGAGCGTTGTAGTATAACTGAGCAGCCAGCATGAATGTAGAAGTCTTGTTTCAAGGTAACTGCTACTCGAAGTTTATGCCAACTTCATACTACAGGCCAGCTGTGATTGATAGCGGATTTCCTAAAGCCGTAAATCAACTTTACTTAGTAACCAAGTTTGTGACTTTCTATCAGAGTTGTGAGGTGTCACTTAAAAGTATTTTGTCGAGTCATCCAGAATTGTGTAAGTCGGGCTAATAGTGAGCCTGGTAAAGCGTACAGTTGGGGTGAGACCGATATGAATCCTGCAGACTGGAGCCCGACAGCTTAAACGAGAGGCTCCGCTGCCGGACTGCTAACCAGAGAAATGGTTGTTCCTCATTTCCAGCCCTTCATCTGTCTGTTGGTGGCTAACACACCAGACAGGCCCGTAATTCGACTCATTCAACTCTCACCATCTTAGACCTCCCTTGTTAGAAAATCACAATACATATATAATACACTTGTAGATAAACTGCTCACTGGAACATAATCAACTACCTTTTTCCCTGTAAGTTATTTCTTCTGCGCTAACTGCATTATTATGTGGCTCCATGGGAGGCAGACCTAATCAGCAGAGTGAAATGATCAAAAGACATCTGCACTGCAACAAAGTAGCAATTAAAGAATCTATCAGGAGTCTTGAGGTTTAACACATTAGCACACATATTGCTGAGACAAACAAAAAATGTAGACAAAACACATCAGTAATAAGAAGGATGATTAAAAAAGCCATTGACAATGAAATATGTCAGTCTTATGAAGATTTGGTAGAATTGCTACAAGTTACATCACTTCTACTAATGGACCCAGGGGGAGATGTGTGGAGAATGTGATGAGACTTTCATTAATGGATCATATTTGAATTTTAAAATAGGAACAAGGACATTTTTTATCTTTTCCTTTTCTCATTAAGTCATTTTATTTACAAAAAAAAGACTGCAAATAATAATGCTTCTCTTTTGCCTCCAGCACTTAATACAATTGCTTTGAATAATCAAGCAAAGCGTTGCCTTCTTTTCTGAAAGAAACAAAAAGTTTGTGCATGCCTTAAACTTTAAGCTGCAAAGATTTTGAAAGATATGTCATTAAATTCCAACAGAATGACACAGACGGCACGGCTTGAGTTATAAAGATTATTTTATTAAGGTTAGGGGACTTTTGTTATTGACTTTTGGTGGGAAACAGGAGATGGTCCGCAGTGCTTTTGTTGTTTTGATGTTTTTTTGACTCATCCATCCACCCCGGCATCCTCCCTCTTCATACTGTGTGGCTCCAAAACAAAGTCATGCCACTCCACATTAGCTCCAGAGTCTTAATCCGTACGGCAGCTAGAGGGGTTTGTCACTTGAAAGTAAAAAATGTTTGGGGGCACGGGCTGAAACAACTGATGCTGCCATTTTTCTTGGCAGGACAGTCTCCTAATGTGAGCAAATACTTCTTAAACTTGAATTAAGCAGCTGCTTCAAATTTCATTTTGTAAACCTACAAATCAAAATAACTTTTTCCTGCTTCATCTTTAAACATGTGAAATGTATTGTGGTTACAACAGAGGACATTTTAGCAGCTGAATAAAAATATACAGCAAGAAGTAAAGTAAATTAGAACTTCCACACAAAAACACATTCATCCATTCAATATTCCTGGTAATGTTGACATAATTATCCATTCAATGATAGGACATCATGCCTAAATCCTCACTGGTGCAGCCAGCTGGTTTAAGAAGAGACTATTAAGGGAAATGGATATCGTCTAAGAACAATAGAATATGAAAACTAATTTTTTATTTTTTTTTTACATTGAAATACTTTATCTATACAGGACATGCTCCTGACTTTTTTTCCAGAAGTATTAACTTGATGGTGTCCGGTTTGAGGTGAGCAGAAGATTAATTCAGTCATCATATAATTTTTTCCACAAAGAGTGGGAGGTCAGAAAAGAATCAGGACATGAAAAAGTGTCCTGATGGTTATAATTATACATAACTTGTATTTTAGAGGGCTTGATGTTCTTGAAGTATTTTAGAGGCATATGATGTCCAGGAAAATATTCTGCAATGTCCTACTTTGCTTTGTTATTGGTTTACTCAATAAGTGGAACCTCATTATTGTAATATTACACACAATGTTTTCATCCTGACAGGCCATTTGACATTGAAAATACATAAAAGAATTTAGGAGCTGATACATTTCCTATGAATTTAGTCCTGCTCACAGATCATGATCAATGGAGCACTTAAATCTATTTCATAACATCAGAATTGCCTCCAAAGAAAAGGTTACTGCATTGAAAACCCATGCTACAGTAATGTTATCCTGCTGGCAGGTAAGTAAGATCGTGATACAGAAGAAGAGGATTTCACTGCTGAAACTTCTGTTGCTGGGCACAACAGAGCTGAGCCTCTGTGAAGGTGAGATGAGGGGAGTCAGGCAAATTAATCTGGCATCACACACACACACACACACACGGAGGGTGGAAGAAAACCCACTGATGGGTGAAATGAGAGAAGGAGTTGGGTGTGTCACTGCATGGCTTTAAGACAGAGGGCAACTACAATGAATGTCCATGCAGGGCACTGAACCAAACTCCTCCACTTCTTCTCTCTCTTTTTTGCGCACTCCTCATTCCTTCTTCTACAAACTCCAGCTCTGGTTTTTCCCTTTCATTTTCTGTCCCATCACACTCATAAAAATATAGTGCCCTTTAAATTCCCTCCCTGTGTTTAATGTCAAATGTTTAGCTTTGGCTCAGCTCTTTCCACAGCTATCTCCCGTTTCTTTAATAATTGACTTAATAAAACCAGTTGCATAACCCCTACAAAGCACAATAATCAGGGCAGGTGTTCTTTGTTCTTGAAAAAGGGGATGGGGAGAAATATAGCAGGCCAAAGAACTTGAAATACATGTAACATAATTCTTTATGACTCTTTACGTGATACAGCCTACAATTTATACATTCAAGTACATATTATAATTATTGACTAGTCTAAAGCTGCTATCATTTATTTTTGGATTACATCATTATCACAAAGCTGTTCGCCATTACCCATATCAAATGTATAGGTGTTACATCATTGTAAACCCTACTGTCCCCTAGTGGCCAGAAAATTAGAAAATGAATGCAGGTTTAAAATCAGACTTTAAGCAAAGTAAAAAAGATTAAAAAAAAACTTTGTTGCTAAGCACTCATCACACCTGTCAATCAAAGATCATGTCTTTGTCTTTCCTCCGAGGGTTTACACGGCTAAATAAACATACTGATGTGGAAGTCCATGCACACAGATGTAAGGGAACTTGGCATCAAGAACGTTGTTCATCAAAATTAGTTATTTTGAATGGAGACATTTTATACAACACCAGAGATGTATTCATTCATTCATTCATTTTTCATTATGTTTTGCAACATTTTTGAAGTAATGTTATGTGCATTATCTAAAGCTTAAAAGGCACACGTCTACATCAATTTATCTTTTAGCATATTACCCTGTGGGGCCTCAGTGCTTCTGAACTACACTTTGTTTTGCAGTGGTGTACATTTATTAAGTGCCTTTTACTCAGGTACAATTTTGAGGTGCTTGAACTTTAGAGTATTTCAATTATGTTACTTTATACTTCTACTCCACTACATTTCAGAGGGAAATATTGTACTTGCTACCATTTAATCTGACAAGTATTGTTAATGTTGTAGTAATGTTGTAGATTATGATTTTACACACATGTCGCAATGCAAAAGAGATCATAATACATCCCACAATATAATATGAATTTATATAACTCTGGCAACACTGAATACTTCTTCCAGCACTGATTTTTTTAATCTAAAAACTAAAAGCAACATTACGTTTCCTGAGAGGAATGAGTCACTCACCATCCTTGCTTTTAGGAAAACATAGAACATGTCACTCATCATTAACACGGTGTGTTTTTGCTAATAGTCGATGCCCACAGTTTCTACGCTCCTCCTGTTTCAAAGTGTGACAGTGAATAGTGACCTCAGCAGAATGTGGCTGATTCTTGGACCAATAACAAGTCATCTGAGATAATGACAGTGCCATTTGATGAATGGGTCTGTTTTTAGGGAGGCAGACATCCACTGGGGAGTCGGCCTTGGGCAAACACAAAATCCCTCAGGTCACAAAAGCAGATGGATGGAGTGCAGTTCTCTGTCACTTTTATCGCTTAACTACTTGTCCCTGGATTAATAAATCTAGAGTCATGACTGAAAGCTCCAGGCTCACACCACCAGCAGCTACCATGCACCTTTATGTAACCTTGACTTAACCTCTTCATGACTCCGCCTTGACTAAACACATTTTCATAAACGATGCTGGAGAGGAAAAGTAAGGGGCGATTTACTTTGCTCTTTCCTCACGGTGGTTCTCTAAGACTCCACCATCTCATGAAGCATAAAGGACAGCGGGGTTTTGCAGAGAAAATGTCTCGCACATTCACACCAAATTGATTTCATTCAGAGGTTTATGTTCTCTCAGTGCACACCACCAGCTCATTGAAAAGTAATAAATTCTGATGAGACAGGGCTGTTCGCATATGAAACAGGGAGCTAGGCCCAAATTTAAATCAACTCCTCTCGCAGCATATTTTTTACCAACCTATTCTCTGTCTGGCAGTGGACTGGAGGAGATTCATTTACAGCAGTCTGAGAAAATAACAGCAACTTATGTTTCCCCTCCTCAGCCTCAGCTAGTTAAATAATCAAACACACCTATACGGTCTCAGCCATCTGAGAGATACACTCCTAAAGACACCCTGCTGCTTCCACCGGACACAATGGTGTTTTCTTCAATGTTTTACAAAAATGCAACAGAAACGTTGCCTGTACGCCGCTTGTGGTGAAGTGGTACTGATGGTAATTGCAAAAAGAAAGAAAATGAAGGAGAAACGTATGTGAGAAGTTGAAGTAAGGGGAGGAAGAAGGTACAGATTATTATCACATTGTTAGTGATGCTCATGATAAAGATGATGCATGATGATGTTTAGTTGACTATCCCTCCCAGAAAAAGGAAAAATGACAGCATTGCACAAATGCCTAAAACATCTTGTGTTTTCCATATAAGTGACCTCTTGCAGTCATGCAAATAATTATTTTCTTTCTCACTAGCAAGGGCAGCAGAAGTATGACATTGTTATAGTGCCACACATAACTTAGAAAGGGGTCAGAGCGAAAGACTGCACATACAAAAGCATATGACATTTACACTGGAGGCTATGCAGCTGTCATCACCGTTTGTTTGTTTTTAAACCATGAACAAAATGTTTCCTTTAAACTTCAGAGTTCTAGTTGCCTGAACTTAAAAAAAAAGGAGCACTGTGAAGGATTTAGTGGCATCTAGTGGTCAGATTGTAATCAACTGATTAGCCCTCCAAGCCCTTTCCAAGCCTGGCCTTCAGGAAACGAAAACATGTGAAAAGGCCCTCTAGAGCCAGTGTTTGGTTTGGCTGTTCTGGGCTTCTGTAGAAATAAGACGGAAGAGGACCCACTCCCAATGTAGATATGAAAGCCTCTTCCTAATCTAACAAAAACACAACAATTCAGGTGATAATACACTACTGAAACCACAAAAGTGAATATTATATTCCATGCCAATGGATACCCTTAAACGCTACGCACTACTCCTTTAACCAAACCTTAACCAGGAGCGGTGGATCGAACCTCTTGCTTATATGAACAGCCGTGTGTTGTGTTGTACCTCTAGACTTGGTTTAGGTTTACAGTGAAGTTAGGGCTGCAGTAAGGCAAGTAATTGTCATGGTATTTTGTGGGGTGGTTCAACAGCATCTAAAAATCCTCTCCATGAGTTACAAGCTCTCTCTCAAGATCTCTTTAAATTTTTCACAGTTACTCATGTAAAGTTTTGTGTATATGTTTGCCGTTATCCCCATTTGAGCGATTCATGGCTTCTGACCCCTTTCCCTATGACAGGAGGCTTCAACATGTTCAAAACAGCTATCACGTCTTCTTTTTGCCTAGTTTGTAGGACGCGTTATTCAACAACGCCAGATATCAATAGTGTCTATAGCCATTTTGAATAGCCACACCCATAGAGAGAAGTGAGACACAATTTTTTAAATATGGGAATAACTTTTGGAGGTTGTTCATATAGTGTTATTTGTACACATAAAAAGCTGAAACGCACTGGGAAAGAAGAGCTGAGGAGAAGTTGCCTTTACTCTCTCACCTCTACACAGCAAGTGTCAGAGAGGAAAGGACATGCACTATGGTAACGGGCAAAAGAGAGAGAGAGAGTATCGCTGAAGATGATGAATGTGACAATGACAGAAACCTCCTGTCCTTCATGTACAAAGCAGGATAAATGATATGATAGGTCTTTACTGAGCTGAAACCCGTTCATTGCTAAGGAGGCATAATCTGGACATAAGACAGGTTGTTAAGTGGATGATAAAGTCTCTGATGACTGCGGTTACAATGTGCTGAAAAATATATGAACCACAGTGGAGCGATACAGTCAATTTCAGTTTTTTTTTTAATTCGTCTCTCTATTGTCGTGACTGAGCCTACAGACAATGTACCCATTTCATCTGGATTTGGGTCACTTTCATTCCATACTAACAATACCACTTTTTTCCCCCCGTTATAGCTGTTGTCTACCCAAACAATCAATACAGTTAAGAAACCACAATGTCAATGTATACATTCCTCTTTTCTACCCTCCACATCCAGCACCACCAATCTGTGTGCGAAAAGGTTTAGTGATATTTTTTGTCAATCCGTCTACAGGGATGTCGCCTTAAAAGATGGCCTTATTTACAGCGTATTCCCAAGAGAGTAGAACCTTACAGTGGGGAGGAAGGTCATCACATTGTAGCGGGCTACTACTTTAAGAATGCAGCGACTAGAACTATGCATTAAAACCTCAGAGAGGAAAATAACAGCATGCCCTCAGGGACTGCAGGGGAAAAGAGATTCATCTATTTCTCACACTTGTTGCAGGGTAAATTCTCTCATTCCTTTAAATCTGGTTTCTCAAGCAACCATTAAAGAAGCAACTTTTTCAGTGAGTTCACTTCTGAAATCATCCCTTTGCCTAACAACACACTTTTTAGGATCTTTTCTGAAACCTGTTCTGAGTAAAACTGGAGCCGAAGAAGTGGCAGCAGCATCCTGTGCAGCTCCCTCACATCTCCACAAAAAAAACAGTTTCTCCTTTATCTCATGAGGAAACATCAAATGCTGGAGAAAAGCTAAAATAAGAACACAACTTGTGGGTTTCGCTGTTTCTTAAAACTTGACGTTCGTAAATCCCCTGAGGATGTGAGCTCCCTTTCAACAAGACCCGAGGTGGTCGGATCAGACCCAGCAAACTATTTAATTCGCCAAATTCACAGAATAAACAGCACGAGCTACAGTGATTCTTCACAAACTGGAGAAAAGGGTCGCAGCACGGATCAGGATCGACTTCCCTGTTTAATGCTGCATGTGTTTATTTAGAAAAGTAAAAGGTAAGACCGCTTACAAAAAAACAACATTGCAGGCAGATTCCTTGACTTTCTTTTTAGGAAAAGGCATTAGCTGGAAACAATTAGTCCTTTAAACGTATATTGAACTGTTTGATGAAGCAAAAGTATACCAAAGTGGCAGCAATGTGAAGATTTGCTGCTGTTCTCCGATTCAAATCATTGTTAACTGAAGATCTTTGGGTGTTTTGGACTGCTCGTCAGACACATTTTTGAGGGCGTCATCTTGGACTTTGGGAAACGGACATTTTATAGATTAGGCCAAGTCTATTGATTATTGGAGAAAATAATCAGCAGATCAATCAATAATGAAAATAATCCCTAATCGCAGCCGAATAGTTATCAGCGTTTGGATTCTCTTGATTAACCAATATATGCAGACATATTTCAATTATTTTAATTCATTCTAGCGTCATGAAAAGTAGTCCTTATCATGTTTGACCAATTTTCGAGACAAAAGAAGAAGGAAAACACTTTAATATTCTTAATGCACTTGTTTTGTCGTAAAGTTTAAAGTCTCATCAAGCATCCAAATACATTATATCGCCTCATTGTCGAGTGATGTCTTAATGGTCCCTTTTAAACAAAACAACGCACTCAACAGCAGGAAGCCGCTCACCTTCTCCACCTGTCCCACAGGAGCCGAGCAGCAGCGAGGCGACCAGCGCAGTAATCCCAGCGAGTCTTTCACTCCCCAAAGGCATGTTGAAGCGACGGGATGCGGCAGAGTATTATCCCACTAGTCGGAGGGGAGACCGTCTGTCCGCCGTCCGCCTCCTCCGCTTCTCTCCTCTGCTCCGCTGCGCTGCAGTAGCCCTGCTGCCACAATGTGGAGGGGCCGGCCGGTACCCAGTCTGTGTGTGTGTGTGTGTGTGTGGGGGGGGGGGGGGGGGGGGGGGGACAGGGGGGGGAAAAGGGGGGGCGAAAAAGGGAGGGGGGGGGTTTTTTTTTTTTTTTTTTTTACTGTTGCAGGTCCCAGTCCGGTGCACCGCCTCCAATGCTGAGATCATGAAGAAACTCCGAGTTCGCAGGACTGTTTTCACTGAAGTACAGAGAGAGCATGTGGCTATAGTTGCCGTTTAACTCTGAATGTAGTTGTGGGTCATCTCAACCATCTAAATGCAATACAAATCTCACATTTCTTTGCATGAGACCAGAGAAACCTATTATGAGATCATGGGTCCCTGGGCACAGTCATGTAAATGCCCCCCCTCCTAAACAGAAGCAAGACATCCAGACAGTGCTGGTTTAGAGTCTATTTGTAGTCGTTTTACATCCCTGTTTTGCAGGTGAAGCCCAGCCCCTGGGCCCTTTGTTAATCCATCTATGGATAAACTCAAAATGTTTTATCTAGCTTTTCAAACTAACAAGTCACTTTTCAAACATGAATTTTAAATAAGCACAGAAGCACAAAAAGCTGTATTAAAAAAAAATAGACATTAGCCTATATCCCTGACAGGTCAGTAGTGCAAGTACCCTGCATTTCCTCCAATGAAAGGTCATGTTCACAAATTTCCAGGGATGTTGTTAAGCTGCTCTTTAAAAAAATAAATAAAATAACAATTCCTCTATATTATCTGCCTTTTTATAGAATTCAGGGGAAAAAAGGGAGACAGGAAGGCTGATTTAAGGACACAGTGAAGGCTGGATTTGACACAGAGACCTCACACCTCCAGCCAAAGAAAGACACCTTTTGACAACGAAAGAAAGTGTCACCTCTGAGCTCCTCCACACGCAGCCTATACCAAAGTCTGATTTGAATTTGGATGTTTGGCAGAAAGTACCAAAACATGTATTATGCATGTTCTTTTTCAACACTTGAATTTAAAAATAAGATGCCCATCAATCAACCAATCAACATGAATCCTTTGGGACCACACATAGGCCTGCACAAGACACCGCAAACTTCAAATGAACACCCACAAATGTGAGTCATCCACAAATACCTCCGGGCTGACCTTCTAGCCAGGAAAAAATAGCAGAGGGGCTTCCGTTTTTCCCGGTGAAGGTCAGTGGGAGCGGCAGCAGCTTAGCCTTGCTAGTGTTCACCTACACAACCTCTGATCCTTGCTCGCAACGGTACGCCGCTTCCTATCAAGGTCATGTGTTGCAGTGCTGCCAGCAGTCTCTCTTTGACGAGGGTCTTATTACAGGTACAATACAAAATAAATGGATTTTTCACCTCCAGGGCAAAATCTTCAGTCAGACATTAGGGGAAACCGGGTTGGGGTTGTAGGTTCTGACGACAAGTGACAATGAAACTCAAATTATCCTCCAGCCTGTTACACTGACAAACAACGACCAGATGTGCTCATGTACAGCGGCAACACACTGGTTTATATTTAACATCTGCAACAGCGATGCTGTAACTTCAACTGGCTTCGTCATAGGCCAAGAGGCAGGAGGAGTTCAAATCAGTTTAACACTGAATACTGAGCGTTCGTATAGCTTTTGGAGGAATTTCATTACCGTTTATAAAAACTGGAGGGACAAATTTCCATTTTTCATATTCTTGGGGGGTGGGGGGGCGATACCACCATCCCCAGCAGCAATTTCACACTTGTTCCACTGTACGTCAGATGTGATAAGTTATGCTTTTTACACATAAATCCAAACATCACATCTCAGATCACATGCACAAGTGTTTGTTATTTTCTTTCTACAGAGTTTCGTACTTAAAAAACATCTACTCTGTATTAATAGCTGCTTAGCTGTAATTAGTCTTTGCTAAAGAGATCATCTCGTTGCACAGCTACACTGTAAAAAGTTGGGGACAAAATCTACAGTCCTCATAAGGATTGGCCTGGTGGTGGATGAAGGAAACATGGAGGCAAACCTTAACCCGTACCCTAACCCCGGGGCACTTGCCCCTCTGGCCTGGTCCATAATCCAGCTATGACTCCTGGGGAGCTTCGATCATGGATGTGGAAGCAAATTACTGATCCATTAACCTCTCAAAAGTACGAAGTATCGAGGCAAAATGATGCCTCACTTCACCAATGCAAAAAAAAAATCACGTGACCTTTCATATAATACCTCATTACGTCACACTCGTATCAGAGAGGGATTGCGCTAGTTTTGAATACAGGATGTTTTAGTCAGTCGGCCTCAGTATTTAAAAATAAAGCTGCTTAAAAGGGATCAGTTTTATCGAACAAACCAATGAAAGCAGAAGCACTTTTATTTTGGCTGTCTCATCGTGGTCTCAGATTGAATCCATCCACACAAGTGTAATACCAAGAGCTTGGCCAGCAGTTGTTGCCATTTTTGATTGTCACAAATGCTTCAACAACAGTTGACAATTTTCCAAACTTCACAGTGATTTAGTGCTTCAGAAAGCTTAAAGACTAAATGCTGTAGTCTAGGCAAACAGGAAGAGTTCAAGGATTTATTGACAAAATGAAAACACAAAAACATACTGGTATGGGTCGGTAGTCCGAACAGCAGTAACTGATAATCCACAGGGGAACAGGAACAGTGCAGGCAGCCACAGAGGAAAGCAAGGCACTACATAACATTGACAATCTGACCGGGAATGAGTGGAAATGAGTTTGTTGTACACAGCAGGGCTGATGAGGGATAAGTGGAAACAGTTGAGCAGGTGGAAGTGAGAGTCAGGTGATTGGGACAGGTGGGAGAGTGTGGGGCCATCCAGTGGATAGATGGAGAATGGCAATACAGGGGCCAGAAGTGGCTGGTGAGAGGGACAGAGGAGCAAAAACAACTGAGACAGACATTGTGACAATTGAAGTTAATTTGATGAAGCAGCTGTCTGAATTGGCCAAATCGAATGAGTGTCTTTCAAAGTTACACAGTTTATTGATTATTTGTGTTTTCACAAACAGTGCATCCTTGTGGGATCGGTGCTGTTAGTTGCATTGCTGGGAGAAAACACCAAAAGTAAACACAACTACCAGGAAAAAGGTTTTAAACTGTTGTTAAAGGCTTGATTAAATGTAGGCAATCAAAACTACTTTGTCAAGGTTCTGGAAAGTTAGAGGTTCACTAAAGGACACCAACGATGACTGTTGGTAGGAGGTGAGTTGCAAACTGCAGCTTCGGTGTTAAAACCCAAGAACCGAAACCAAGACACTCCAAACCTCCCCCGTTAAAGGCTTTTAGGCGGGACAACGGCATCCCACCACTTCAGCCTATGATTCTAAGAGAGGACAGTCATTATTCGCAAGCCGACAGGAGGTCGCTCGTCAGAAAAACCTAAACTTTGGTTGTTTTATTAAAAACATTTAAAATTCAACTTGTTATTTTCTCATGTGTATGGTCTCATTGTAACACGGTGTGTTGAACACAAAAGGACTTACAGTGAATGATAGGTACTATTCAGAACGAGAAAACTCATTGCACCACCTTTTAAATGGCATTATGTTTCTGAAATGTGGAGGAGTTTACATTTTGAAGAATGAGGGAATCCATCACAGCCTCACCTCACCTACAAAATAAGCGTACTGTGGAGAAAGTAAAGAGATTTACATATGATTTGCATGGTCATACAGGTGCAAAGAGGCTTATTTTGGCATAAATCCACTCTGCAGGGCTCCAATTTCCTGCTCTACTGTACCCCACAAATGAGCACTAACAAGACTTTAGTGGTGAGCCAGCAATGAGCAGCACAGCGCCCGGTTCATTTCCCCACTGATACAGTGTACTGCCAACACTGATGAAGCTGCTGCATGATCATATTCAACAGAGCATGCACAGTTAGGAAAGATAGCTAGCAGCAGAAATGAGAGTAGGCACCTGTTCATATGCAGCAAAGGAGGGACTGTGAAGAGGATGTGTGTTTCCTTTCACCTGTTTTTTTATTTTTTACCGATAAAAACTGGTGAATGGAACCCATAGACTGTATGATGGAAATGCTGAAGATGTAAATACATGGAATTTGACTCCGGTTTTCACTTTGGTCTCAACGTACATACACAAGTTTACAAATAAACAAGAAAAATATAAAATAATAAAACAAGGACAACAAAATGTGTAGAACAGATGTAAGTATAAACATTTAACGACTATGTACAATATAAATATAAATCCAAAAGTGTATATATATATAAACATAAACCTATACAACAACAACAGTGGAATGGAGGTAGTAGTGCAGTATGTCTGATTAATTGTTCATGAGAGTGACGGCCAGCGGAAAGAAGCTGTTCCTGTGTCTGGTGGTTTTGGCGTACAGAGCTCTGTAGCGCCTACCAGAGGGGAGGAGTTGGAACAGCTTGTGTCCAGGGTGTGAAGGGTCTGCAGTGATCTTTCCAGCCCGTTTCCTGACTCTGGAGGTGTACAGTGTTGGGGAGCTCCTCTTGAAGTCCACTGTCATCTCTACAGTTTTGAGCTTGTTTAGCTCCAGGTTGTTCTGACCACACCAGAGGACCAGCTGTTCAACCTCCTGTTTGTACGCAGACTCATCACCGTCCCTGATGAGGCCGATGACCGTTGTGTCGTCTGCGAACTTCAGGAGTTTAACAGACGGGTCCTCTGAGGTGCAGTCGTTGGTGTAGAGGGAGAAGAGCAGTGGGAGAGCACACATCCCTGGGGGGCGCCAGTGCTGATGAGTCATTATCTAATGCCAAGTTTTAGTGAGTTTAATAGAAATTGACAGAGGCTAATATAAATGAGTAAAATAAACACCTAAATCTTAATTTTGGATGTTTTCTTTCTCTAGTTTGAAAGAAGACATATTATGGAAGCAAAACAGCCCCAAATCTAAAAATTGACCAGTGCATAAAAAAGCAAGGTTTTGGCCTGGGGTGTCTCCCCCTTAAGTACCTTTAAGTAAATAATTCAGACAAATCAAGTAGAGTTCAATATGGTATGGGTTCACTGCAAAATCAAACAGAGTACATGTAAACCGAGCTGGCCCATGGAGCAATGCATTCTGTCTCATGCCATTCTATACTCCTCCTACTGTGGGCCTAGTGTTGAGCTCCCTACTGCTTCTTCCCCTAAATGTGACGATATTCTCTCTTCACCATTGTTTCTCTTCTTCTGGGTATTTCTGCCACTTGCTGTAACTAATAACTAATCTACATTCTTCAGTATTGAGAACACATTTTCTATTCAGAACACCATTATTTGAGTATGTCTATGGTGACAAAAACAACAACTTTATTGACATTAATATATGCTTGTCATGACCATCATGCACTCAAACACATCCGGGTGAATTGGTATTTCCCACATCTTCTGCTTCATTAATGAGACAAAAACATCAGATCTGTGTGGAGTGATGTGGAGACTGTAACATTCATCAAATTACTAACAAATACACTATGATTTTTAAAGGCAATGCAAAGCTTACATCACCTTTGCACCTAAATTAATAATTAATGACTTCGCTCTGTCAAACTCTATAATTAACAGAAAGAGCATTTACTTTTCTTGTGTGCACACTATTGAGCACACACTAATAAAATAAGGCAACTGGAGTCCCAAAGCTAAACTATTTATACTTTTCTCATTATGCATACATGGTTGTCGACCGGTCCCTCACACTCACTTAGTTACCAATCATCAGAGCTGCGCTGTCCAACATCATCTTAGCGATACATGATTGTTGGAACACAAAACAGTCAATGAAACAACCAATTATAGAACCATAGAACAGTCTCGTCTTCTCATTAAGGGACCCTTTTACAACACCGCTGAAGGGGGATGAGAAGAAGTTGTTCTTTCACAAATTGAACCTTCTATTTGAGAGCTTGATTGCACAATTGTAGATCATCTCATGAGGCTTGATTATTGTAAAGTTGGATATCTTAAAGAGTGTCTCATGAATCTAAAATGATTCTGTTTCCTTTAAGCAATAAAACCTTGACAGAAAAAAACAAAAAAATCAGAGGTAATTTGTTGTTAATGTTCTTTCTCTGTCCATCTTATCCGTCCTTTCTTACCAGCTTTGATCCCTCAAGGACTTTGCTTATTCTCTCCCTACAAAACGCTTCTGAAAATACAAAGAGAAACTCCATTTCTCAATAAAACATTGTGTCATAGATGGGAACATAATTCCACCATCACAGCCGTCTCCTCAGTGAAAAGCAAAATTGAAAATTGGATTGATGCCATTTGCCCTCTTGATTATTTGTTGTTATATCTGAAAGATCAGTAGCACTTTATAATAACTACACACTATGAAGCATTAGTTAAGTATGAGTAAACACTTAATTCATCATTTATAAAGCATTGTTCCTACATTAATAATTCATTAGTATGCAGTTCATAACAACAGTTATAAATGTTTTATTCTTGATTAATAAGCCTGTCTATTACGTGCTTCATTATTGTGTGTTCATACTTTATAAATGATGGATTCCCCATTTGTAAATTAAGTATTATATATTTTACAAACCAATTATTAAGGAGTTGTAGATGATTAATAAGATCATTTATAAAGTGTTAGTAAATGATTAATAACTTATTTAGATGTACATTATTCATGCATTTATATATGTAATGGTTAGGGACTATGTTAATATATGCTTTATAAACACATATTAATACTGCAATTCATGATTAATTCATGATTTATTAAGGTAGTTACTACTCGTTAGTAAAGTGTTTTATGTGACCTCATCTAAAGTGAGGACTATTTATGCCTTACAAAGCATTTATAAATGACATTTAAAGGCCAGCAGTGCCTCAAAACACAGTTTTTGAACAGAACAGGCAAATAGACACGACACAAAGTGATCAAAAACATATTAATATTTATTGCAAGATGCAAACAATATACTGTTAAATGCAAACCTCTCATCCATTAACCAGGAGCTTTGCATATTAGTTTACATTTACTAATTTAATTATTCATTTTAACCAAGCATATCGATTTCATTCACATCCACTCCACATATAACAGCTCGTTAGCCATCTGTCACCTGGATTGCTCTATTTACAACGGAGGTGATGCGTTAGCCTGCGCCTGTCTCAGGACCTCTAGTGCTAGCTGGAAGGCTAGCTGGATACTCATCCTCCATAAAGTGTAAATATTAATATGTTTTTGATCACTTTGTGTTGTCTATTTGCCTGTTCTTTGTGTTTTGAGGCACTGCTGGCCTTTAAATGTCATTTATAAATGCTTTGTAAGGCATAAATAGTCCTCACTTTAGATGAGGTCACACAAAATACTTAATAAATGCTTTATAAGGCATAAATAGTCCTCACTTTAGATGAGGTCACATAAAACACTTTACTAACGAGTAGTAACTACCTTAATAAATCATGAATTAATCATGAATTGCAGTATTAATGTGTTTATAAAGCATATATTAACATAGTCCCTAACCATTACATATATAAATGCATGAATAATGTACATCTAAATAAGTTATTAATCATTTACTAACACTTTATAAATGATCTTATTAATCATCTACAACTCCTTAATAATTGGTTTGTAAAATGTATAATACTTAATTTACAAATGGGGTATCCATCATTTATAAAGTATGAAAACACAATAATGAAGCACGTAATAGACAAGCTTATTAATCAAGAATAAAACATTTATAACTGTTGTTATGAACTGCATACTAATGAATTATTAATGTAGGAACAATGCTTTATAAATGATGAATTAAGTGTTTACTCATACTTAACTAATGCTTCATAGTGTGTAGTTATTATAAAGTGCTACCGAAAGATCTGATGATATTGCCTTACAATCACACAGAATGTGAAACCATTCTGCTGCGGAGGTGTGAGAAAAGTAATTTCTCGCACACTGTGAAAATGCGCCGCCTCATCTCAGCCTGCTGACTCGTTCGCTCTCAGAGATGTCTTTAAAATATTACCATAAAAATATCCCCCGTTCTACTCCGAATATGAACATGTTTTATTATTTGTATACTTATTGCTACTTCTGGGCTTTATCAAAATGAATATGTTCCGCATTCATTTGATTTCAGACGCACTTTTTATTGGAACTTAAAAGGAAACTGCAAAAACACCACAATTAAAAGGAATGAAAACTAGTATAGTTACAAGAAGTTAAGCAGGGATTTGAAGAAAAAAAATGAAGTCCAGTTTTAAAACCATCCACTGTATGCTCGACTGGTTCCCTTCTCTGTGGGCCGAGCACAGAGCTTAGTCCTGGCGACAGTGGGAAGCAGGTTGCAGCTTGATCTGAAGGTGCAGAGACATTAAGTAGTGCTGGATTCATACCAGATCTGTCAAATTAACTAATTTCTCTGCTGCAGATTGGAGTTTTAGTTTCTCAGAGGCAGAGCTGCTCCGCCGGGAGAGTCAGTGAGCAAAAGAAAGAAGTGAGGGCTTCCTGGCTTATTAATAAGCACCAGTGAAAAATGCAAGAAGGAAGAGAGGTAGCAGCTGATTTTATAAAACCTATTGTTGCTGTTGACTAAAAAGAAGTACCTTCTTTTACGAGTAAAGTAATTGTTGAATGTTAAATGGATTCCTGTCTTTAACTGGGTGATGTCTGTTGCCCATTTTGTCACGGGGTGTGGTGGAGGACTCAAAAGCAGACATATGCAGAGAGAAACAGGTTTTAATGAGTACAGAACAAAACAGGAGTCGTTACCAGAACACAACAGGGAATCCAAGGACGAGACAAGATTTGAGGGGGGAAATCCTGAAGGGCAGGGCAGACTGGGAAACCGGGAACTGGACGAGCCAAACAGGCTGGTAGACATGGCAATGAACTGGCAAAGAGTTACTGAGAGGCAGGGGTTTATATAGTGGCTGGATAGAGGCAGGTGAGGGGAGTTGTGCTGATGAGGAGGGAGTGCTTGATTAGTGAACAGAGGCAGGTGAAGGGAGTTAGGCTGATGATGAGGGAGGCTGACAGGTGCACTGAATGAGCCGATAGGTGACTGAGGTGAGTGAGAAATAAAGAGACAGGAGAGAAGGGGCAGAGCTGTGACACATTAATTGTGTAGAAGGAGTTAATGAAGGAAGCTGAATCAAGAGGCTGATAATGTATTGACTTGTATTATAGAAATTCTTTCTGCCTCTGCAAAGAGGTCAGAGGTCAGGGAGGCTTACACAAAAGTAATCTAGTCCTGGAACTGGCATTCGGGAACTACTTTTTTTTCACAGTTTACAACAAATAAAACTTTTCCTCCAAGTGCTCTATGGGGAAAACAAACACAAATCTAAAAAACAAACACAAACTAACAATAAAATCATGAAAGACAGAGTAGATGAAAATAATGCAAAAAAGTAAACATTAAATGGCAATCCAGAAGAGACAAGAGTTTTCATATAAGACTGTTTTAAAAAGAGATCAATTTCAAATTGATTTCAAAATCAAATTTATTCCCTTTATTATGACTGTCTGCATTAACAGTTTTTTGGCCACTTGAGGCAGCGCAACAAGCAGAAACACACCAACTGACATACCAAAAAATGTAGCAGTTGGCTAGTCTTTTTTCCCACCTGACCAGTCCAATATCCATTCTCTTTTGCACTTGTTGTGTCTCCACCAACTCCTGAGGAAGACATCTGGCTTATTACCTACTAAATGCTCCACTATGTTCAATAGCTAGTTGCTAAATTTGTGCCATGATGGAAATGTAGCGCACAGTGGGTTTTTAGAACGGCACTACTAAAGTGGTGAGCGTGAACCAAAACAATACATTTGCTTGCAATAAAACCAAAAAAATGACCTGAAAGATGCTAAAATGCTCCATAAAGCCGAAGGGAACTGCAAAGGTGAGTGATAATTATTTATGGGATCAACACTGTGAGTGACCCTTTTCACATAATAGGCTACATAGCCATTTGATTCATTGTTGAAAAAACAATACTGATCAGTGCAGCTTTAAGATAAAACGATGTATTCCTAACCATTTTGTATACATTTGTTATCCTCAACTTTACATTGTAGGTTTCTTGACAAAGTTAAAATATAATCGTCCTCTCCAAACCTATCTAGGGGACAGGATTAAGTTGCTGTGTCAGATAGCATTGACTGTTGGTATTCATTCCTTTCTATCTGCGGTTAGCCCTTGTTAGCATATAGTGCAAATGAGTCTCAGTGGATTGGGTGAAAGTAATTGCCTCGTTTAACATCCGCTTCTGTTTGATATTGAAACCTTTGCATTGATATGGAAACAGATGCATGCTCGCATACTTAGGCTCACAAACATATACAAAAATATAATATTCCTCCCATCAACACAATAGTTCTTTGTAATCGCGTTTTAAGCATTATTCCAGTCAAAGCTAGCATTATATTTCAGACCATTGAGTCCAGTAATTCCAGTTCCCCACTGGGCATCTAACTCCTTGTTTCTTTACATTACAGTTCTTTCCTTTCAGCTTCGTGTTTTATGTTTCTTTGACTTGCCTGGTTACATCTTTTCAATAGATGAGATGTGTAGAGAGATAAAGGTAGCTTTTTAATGGCTCTGGAGTGCATTTCGGCTTGCTATTTCTATACGCGAGTGATTCACAACCAGCACTGCTTGTACCCAGGAGATACTTCTGTAGTTGTCAGGGGATACGTGGAGAGATTGTGGAATAGTTCAACTACTTTAGAAAAAAATTATAATTTATAATATATCCACGTACTGTATTGAGTCAGCCTACCCTCACCACTAAATGTTGCCTTGAACACAACATGAAAACTAGTTAAACTTCTGGGATATCGATCTGTCCAGTTAGGAAGCGTAAGCTATTGTGAATAAATTTCATCTGCCCTGCCTAGTCCAGCTCCTCCAGGATGGCACATCCACACAAGCCGTCACAAGAAGGTTTGCTGTGTCTCCCACCACCCTTTTAAGAGCGATACCAGGAGACAGGCCATTCCACGAGGAGAGGGCCGTAAAAAGGGCAACAACCCAGCAGCAGGATCGGTATCTGCTCCTTTGTGTGAGGAGGAACAGGAGGAGCACTGCCAGAGCTCGACAAAATGACCTCCAGCGGGCTACTCTTGTGCATGTTTCTGACCAAACTGTCAGAAACAGACTCCATGAGGGTGGCATGAGGGCCCGACATCCTCTAGTGGGACCTTTGCTCACAGCCCAGCACCATGCAGCTTGATTGGAATTTGCCAGAGAACATCAGAATTGGCAGGTACGCCATTGGTGCTCTGTTCTCTTCAGAGATGAGAGCAGGTTCACAATTAGCACATGTGACAGACGTAAGAGAGGCTAACGTTATGCTGCCTGCAACACCATCCAGCATGACCGGTTTTACGGTCAGTGATGGTCTTGGGATGCATATCCTTGGAGGGTTGCACACGCTGGTGCAGTGGGCGCTGGGTTCCTCCTGGTTGCAGGACAATGCCTGGCCTCATGTGGCCTAAAGGTTTGGCCAAGTAGCGCAACAGACTGTCCAGGAGCTCACTGATGCCCTGATACAGCTCTGGGAGGAGATCCCTCAGGACACCACGCATCAGGGGCAAAGAGAAAAAGTTAGGAACCACTGCTATAGGGTCTGAGAATCCAGATACACCAGGGACTGTTTGCTGGTGCATATAGTTTGAATCAACTTCAATCATCGCTATATCTCCAGTTTGAGCGTGTGTATAGTTTTAGCTGGCTCATTTACATTTGATTTTACACTGACTGGACTTCTGAACATATTTTGATATGGAATTAGTGAGAGTGGAATATACCATGGCTGAACATTTGAACACAGCACATTTAACTTGGAAATTTTCAGCAGTTACATATCAGTTGATTCCCTATCAGAATATTGATGGAAAATGGATGTTATTTCAACCCAGTGTCCTTTACGGTCGAGTTCAGCTGATATGAGACGATGAAATTTCATATCGGAGTATATAATGGTGGCCGTGACTATCGTCATGATTGGACCTTCTCATGGGGCAAATAGCTGAAAGAGTGCAATTGTGCTGCCAGGTGTAATTGTATGTAACGTATATCGAAAAAGAGCATGTGTGCTCAGCAAAATTGAATGTACAAAAAGCTGTCTTAGTATGAAGATAACATCAAATAATCACCATTTTTCACCATTTCCAGTGTTCTCATATTCTACTGCAGCAAATCATTTGTCAGAGTCATGTGATAAGGGAGTAATTTCAGGTTTACCGGACAGTGTGGCCTATCCAGCTACGACTCCTGATATTATACTTTAATTTGCTTCTCAATGAAATGATTCACTTTGCTTTGCAGCTGTCCCTGAGCCACTCTGCAATCTCCTGTCCCCATTTTCTTCCTCCATACTCTTATTTACTTTGCAAACCAAATGGAGCCAGCCAAGTGATCAATGCTCTCTTCCTCTAACTTTTTATTCACAGCATCTGCTGCGGGATTCTCGGGGCTTTTGGCAGGTCAATTGCCTGGAAAAAATATTCAGTGTCTCCATTGCCGCAAGTTTCCTGGAAGAACCTCAGCATGCCTTAGTTGTATTATTCATTAATTTTCCAAACCTACTTACTCCTGTTCAGGGTCACATGCAGCAGGAGGCTTATCCCAGCATTCACTGGGTGGAAGGAAGTGATACACATGCAGGTGCCCAATCTCTGTCCACAACCATGTGCAATCTGTTATTTCTTATTTTCATATTATTGATGTTCAATAATCCAAGTGTAAGATGGCACTGGGCAATTGTAAAATATGCTGCTCTGTAAAGGTTTTGTCAGAGCTGCTGCATGTCTCTGCCCAGTCACCCTTGTAATGAAAACAAACAGCCTCAAGGTGTTACTCATGAGACTAGATTTATAAAGCGAGGCCAGATAAGAGAAAATAACAGTCTATAAAAGTGATATCAGTATTCAAGATTCCTCTGTCTTGAAACCTTCTAATATCACAGGTTTACAAAAAATAAACACCTTTCTTAATAGGATTTATCCTTCTTTGAGGAAAACACTGAATTATTTTGAACTTCTCCTCAGCTTCAATTATTATCTATTCAGGAATAATTAAAATAAAGCTCACTCTGTTGGATCAGGCAGCAAGCCTCCAGGCATCGTGCCAGCACATCATGCCTTACATTATCATCTCTGACTAATATCATCACAAACAATCATTGTCTGAATACCCCCCAAAACAGCTCTGCTAGGGCAGCTTGTGAAAAATCCCTGATAAGCGGCAGTAACCGCAGCCCTCCAATGTGAAATGAGCGGTGTTATGTATCAGCTGAACAGTTAAATCTGACTCTTGTACTGTCCTGCTCCAGAGACAGTGAATCGTGCTGATGAGAGGGATTCAGCTCTTTGGGGATTCCTACAGACAGCAGATTTTACATCCACTTAACTGGTATTAATTCCATAGTTAAGTGTCTGCCTTATACTACAGTTATATCTGCATGCAAGCTGTAATCAGAGAGGCAAAACATAAATGTAACCACAGCAGGATGATGTCCTCATATGTGCTTCATTGATCCGGACTTTGCAGAAACGGACAAATTTCAGGCTTTGTTCTGGTTGGAAAATCTATTTTGACTTTTTTTTATTCATTATTAAACCAAAGGGAAGCGTTTCTCATTATATATATATATATATATATATATATATATA
>NW_022280052.1:202845-240806 GCF_004355925.1 Anarrhichthys ocellatus | reverse complement strand
ACTGCCTTAATTAAGTTTATTTAGTGTCGAGCATCAGATCTGAATTACAAACGCACCAATTGAATGTTGTATTAGCTACAAATTAGACACAGACAGCTTAGCTGAGCAGTGGACTGATTATAGAAAAAATAAATTAACAAATCAACAATCACAAAATATCTATAAAAAATGACGATTGCATTGACATGATGGTTACAATGATGTAACAATGTCAGTTGTACTGTAGGTGCTAAAGAGCTGTGCCAGTAGGGGTGCTAATAGCAAAAGTACACCCGACTGAAACCAACTGCTGATGGTTTGGTTTTGTTATTCAAGATAATATAAGATGATGTGGAAATGGCCATATATATGGTCAGGAACGTTCATTTATACAGAACTTTGTTCTTCTAACAATTTAGAGATGAAGCCTATTGTGAATCGGGTCGCAATGGTTTAACATTTTTAAAAAATGGGTCCTCAGAAATAGATAAAGCCAGCCAGCCAGCATATAATCCAGCACATACACCCTTATATAACCACCTGTTGTTCAAAAAAAATTTCATATGTGTTAATAAGCTTTAGCTGGTAGGTGAATGGGGGTGTAGCCAGCGCCAGTCTTTATGCTAAGCTAGGCTAAACAGCTACTGGCTAGGCTATAGCTTTATATTTAATGTACAGACATGTGAATAACAACCTATTTCTACAATTTGTAATATGAAGCTTGCACTCAACACTCCAAGTAAGTGTAGGCTACTGTATGAACTGGCATCAGGTGGCACAGTATAGCCTATATTGTAAGCAAGCAGACAAAAGACAGTCAGATATTTAGGGGGATACACAAACAAGTCCACACAAGCTGACAGAAAGACAGATGCCTGTACACAAACATTTGAAGTAAGGATAAATATATACAGTAGATCTCGCATTCGGGCAGATGGAGGCTGACCGGGTTTGACATGAACCCACAGATGATATTAACTCTACAGGATTCTGCTCATTTGTCAGCCGCAGCCCGGCCCGGCCATCACCGTCTAACCCGAGGGGGCGATAAGGAGGACCCCACCCTGCTGAGAGGCGGCTCCTGCCGGGCAACATCCCACCAGCAGCTCCAGTCTTATCTGATCTTCTCCATGAATGAACAGAAGATGGGGGAAACAAATAAATAAATGTTTCAGATTGAAGATTATGTCATTGGTAGTGAATGAAATTAAATTCTATTGACATCCACTCTTTTTGGGGTACAGGCCGAAATCTCAGGGATGTATTCCTCTAAACCTTAGCATTGCTAGATATCACTAGAAGTGCGTGAGAAAACTATAATTTTGGTGAACTGATCTGAACCAGTCATAAAGTACAGTATATACCAAAGCTTGTAATGTTTTCCTCAGTTGTAAAGAGAAGGGGAGTGTAAGTGAGATTGAGGCTACCTTGATATACTGCACCATCATTCCATTCCTCAGAAGATTTTCAATTGAGATTTACTGTAAAATACAATGTCTTCCAAAAGAAAAGATCTCTCGACTCCTGATCTCTCTATTCTTAAGTGATGGATGGTTCACTGGTGTTTACTCAGAAGAGAGAGAGAGAGAGAAAGCTAGAGAGAGAGGTCATAAAGTTTGGATCTGCAAACTATTCTTTGCTTTTCACAGACAATCATCAGTACCACTGGGTATAAAGAAGGGGATCGATCAGAGGCAGGAAATGGACTGTACTAAATTGGAACGGACCGAAGAAATTCTGCTGTAATTATAATTGTGTTCAATTAGCCTTAACACTATTGCTGAAGGGACCAGATGCTTTGTGGTTCAAGCAAGAGGAGCTCAAGCGTGACAGTTGTTTCTACCGAAAGATTATGATTAGAGTTTTATGTTTTAAGACACCAATCAGAGGAAAAACACTGGGGCGGAAACTTTCAGCCTCCAGCTTGACAGGAAGTCTGTCACTAGAAAACCTGGACTGGTAAGTGTTTTACTCGGCTGACATTGATCTTTAGTGAGCATGCAGGAGGAACACTTGTATCGAGGCGCTGTTTGAGCGCTGAGGATGAGGTGAAGTTCTCCAGAAAGCTGCGGGGTATTGAGCGTGTTCTGAAGCGTGATATTAGGGCGAGAGCCTCCCACCGAGAGGTCTATGAGGCATAACGACCTGCGAGCTTCACCAGTCCAGCACCGATGACAGACAGGCTCTCTCAGCCGGAACAAGAAAAGGATAGTGCACATTTGGAGCTGCTGTCCAAACAGACAGCACTGTTTAATTCTGATGTACGTTCACATGAAACTATCCTGGATATGGGATTCATACTCACTGGCTACACCCAGTCAGTGAAGGAAAATAAATTGAATCAATATCAGTCCTCCAGTCATAGTGCCTGTAGTGATTTAACCATGGCTGCAAAGGGGAACTGTTGCGCTTGTGTTAAGTACTTACAAGTTTAAATGTACTCTATATTTAGAATATTCTTGCCGGTTTACCTTGCGTGAGACATCTATACAGTCTATGTTTCCGACGGGTAAACAGGAACCGTTATCTATGCTCTCGCCAAAGCTACCAGACTCCATAGAAATTTGTTTTATTTTTCCTGCCAGAAATTGGAGGGTTGTGTTATTGTGTGTGTTACAGGTACCGACTGGTACCAAATAGACAGATGATAGTTTCTGCAAACAGGACATATAAACGAGACAGGGCAACTTTGTTTATCCTCACTCAGCAGAATGAGTTTATACACCATATGCAAAAGAAGTCTATTTGAAATGATTTATGCATATATGTTATTGGTATATCATGTGAAAAACACCGACTAAAATACTGACGATAATACAATCACTATTTCCACATTCCACTCAGTGTATTTACTGAGTTATAAGTTCTGTTGGCTCAGTTAACCAAAATAAAATAGCATCAACTGCTACACTTCTAGGTTGCCTCATGTAAATGGAATGGAACCTAGCTTTCTGCTAATTGTTAGTAAATTGACATTCAGTGAATGAGCTTACAGTTTTAACTTTTTCTTTATTTCAAAGTGTTACACAATAGCAAAATATTACAACTGAAATGTTCATGAAGCCAAAAATAAAACTCTTGATGAACATGACGTTGACATTAAGAACAAAGCCTCCCGTGGCGCCATCTTTACAAACACTGCACACTGCAAAATCAAGCTCCTCACTCACACACGCCCACAAATTGTCTTGAAAACCAAATAAAAGCAGTTTCACCAGTCCAGGGCAGGGAAGATATTTCATATCTCGGTTTCCCCGACATTGATTTTATGGTGTCGACTTGAAGTGCTGCCATTATTTTCCCTGACATGAAATCAGTGTTCTCATGTGTCCTGTATTACCCCTTCATGGTGAGTATGGGATGACAGATGAAATAAAACCACAGATGATGAAACACTGCACAACTGCATCTCTGTGGAAGAACAAGGTGCCTTTTAAGCCTCGACACCGAGCTTCTACCTTTCAAACCCTCTTCAGTGAGTCCTCTTCAGCCTTATCACGCCACACCGCTCGTTCTCAATCTAGGCCGATACGAATGCTCACATTTTAGCTGAATGTAAAGCAGGCCACCAGATAAGCTGCTCTTTTCCCACAAACACTTCCCCTATGGCAAAATGTCAAGCTAATTTAGCTTCAGTATGGGAACGCTTCAGCTTGGATGTGTTTCCAAACCATCACAGAGGAGTAAATTACTTTGCTGTAATGAGATCCCCCTAAATAATATGAAATCTGCATGTTTAGTCACTGGACTGTTTGAAATGCCACTGGCTGTTATTCTCCTGGAGCAAACATAGTATGGAGGAGGTTAATGTTGCTCCTAACACTGGTGAATGCTGATGGAATTATTAGTCCATCAGGGAAAGCATGTTGTATTGTTTAACTGCCTAATTCTGTTTTAGACGCATTCATTTTTCTCTTTTTACTGTCTAAAACATTTTAAAAGACAAAATATGACAGACTGTGAATCTAAATGTTAGCTTATTAAATCAAAACTATGAGATATACTCCACTGATTTTACACTTCAAGGTCTGTTAACAGGTCTTATGCAGTCAACATTATTTTTATATTTGCTTTCTTTGTCAGAAAGCATCTCTCACAACCGTCTTATCGTCGCCTCACTGTGTAAAACATAACACTTAAACTACAAGGTGACAGAAAAAAGATTTTGGATTAGGACTAAATGCATAACATGCACAGTTATGAAACCTTTTTTGTACATGGGATTATGTTTTATCCAGGGAGTTAAATAAAATGTAACCCCGATTCTCCTGACCAATCACTGCACAGCCCAAAATTCCGTGATCTTCATCCTGCCGCTTGAAGTGGCGGAGCAAGTTATCCATTTCTCCTTCGGGATCCAAAAACAGTCCTGCGAATTAAGGACTGTTCCCTGGGGTTTTTCTTTTTAAAAAAGGCACCAATGTTGTTTTTACCTCCTTTCATAATTACTTAAATTATTACTCACATTACTATTTATTTTACCGATACCATTAACGCACATTACTGACTTTGCTTCTCACCGGAGTCTTTGTGCTTTCTGGTTGGCGCGGTTTCACAATCTAGGCTTTCAAAATGACATGTAGGCCTCTCTCTTAGTTTCAACCACATGGTAAAGTCCCAACAATACGATGCTACAGCATTCGTAGCCTTCACACTTTTCCACAACATTTTGGAACATGTTGCAGTAATTTGCTCCCATTCAGCCACAAGACCATTTGTCAGGTCTGCCACTGATGTCGGGAGATACGGTCTGGTTCACAATCGGCTAAATCATTTCTGATAGACCTGGCTTTTTGCACTTGGGCATTGTCACATTAAAACACAAAAAGGAACTTCCTAGAGCCGCCATGAAGTTGAAAGGACACTATACTATATATAATATCAGTGTCTGCAGTACATAATGATACCCCTTAAATGAAAAAAAGAGGTTTGCCCCAAACCTGCATAACAATAATCCAGACCTAAAGTACTGTACATACGTGAATCGGGATAAGAGGAGATTGAACAACGCGACACGAGTGAGCTCACGCTGGTGTGTTTAAATCTGCTTATCCATGAAGAACCCGTTAATATGAGTTAATGACAAGGCTGGGGAGTATCCTCACGCTTAAGGCTGACGGAGAGAGCTGTTGTTCTTCATTGTAATGGGGGATCATTATCTAACTGCATCATCTGGAAGCGGCCAATGACAGGCTGCCATAGTAATGAGTTTCTCAGTGAGACAAAGCCGGGGGGGGGGTCGAGGCATTTTCCATATTTCCAAACAGCTCTACTTTGCATAAACCTCTCGTTAATTCTGGGTCTGGCCTTGGCACTGTCTAATTCTCACTTGACCCCGTTTGATCTCGACTTTTTGAACCAGACTATGATAACAGCTAATGTTGCACATGTGCGAGAACCGTATCATGTGGGGCAAGCTCGGAGCCTCGATGTGCTACGCCTCCTCTGCCGCAGAAGAAATGGAAGTGGATAAATCCCCAGGCTCGCACAAAATGTCAAACACATATAATTTGGATGCAAAGAGCTTTTATGGATCCTGAACAGGTTTCTGGTATTGAGAATATAATGACATCCTTTCACAGTCCTTTCAGCAGTTGAGGCCTCAGCTCCTTCTGACCCCCTTGCAGTGTAATAAAAAGGGCCTTACACAGCGGTGGTGGGGTCCACCTCGTCTGTGCAGAGGAGACAAACAGTGTCCTATGATTCTGCTTGCTTTTACCTTTTGAATCTCTGCGTCCTGTGTATGCTCTGGTGGTTCCTAACTTTTTTTTCGTACCTCCACAGCCCTGTCAAGTGAGCAGAACTATATTGACCCCATTCGTCATGCTCCAAATGTGTTCAGTTCAACTGATAGCTAGGCAGGTAACAAAAAAAGCAGGAATATAGCAGATATGAATTCAGGATCAGGGGACTTAAGGCATAAGACACACTGACAATCTGGCAGGGAATGAGTGGAAATCAGACAGGTATTTACTGCAGGGCAGATGAGGGAAAGTGGAAACAGGTGAATGAGAGAGTCAGGTGACTGGGACAGGTGGGAAGTCTGAGGGCATCTGGTGGATGGATGGAGAATGCAGGGGAAGTGAGAGTGGAGCTGAGGGGAGGGACTGAGGACAGACTTTTTGACAAGCATTTACTTTTAGATAACTATTTTGACTTCTCTGCTCTTGTGCTTAATAGTTTTCATGCGTTCACACTGCAACACAGGGCTTGAGGTCTGACTCAAGTACGTGGTGTTACTGTGCAGTTATTTACTGGTTATTGTGACAATACATTTACAAAAGACCACCATCACACAAATTGCTATCAAATTTTAATGTTAAAGCACTATTTTAAATGAAATCATAATTACTTGCTACACTCTCCAATCCAATGTACCACTTGGAGTACAAGTAGTCCTGGTTGGGAATCACGGCTCTACTAGAGGATATGAGAAAAGAGGGCTCGTTAGTCATGGCATGATTCCTGCTTCGAGAGGTACTGGGTTATGATCCTAGGTCCCCTTTCTCTAATAGTTTTTGTGTTAAAGATGGGTTGTGCAGTTTAATTTTAGCGTCATTGGGCAAACATTTACTATATTGTAATTCAAGTGGGCTAGTCTAAACTAGATGTCTGTACTTCCTCTTGGCTGTTTTCCTCCTAAATCTAATCCGTGACGGGCGACTTTGGCCAATCACAGGTCTTTTCAGAGAGACATGACGGCCTGCCTCCAACAGGAGTCGTGGCTGATTGACTGATGCAGAGCACCTGGTCCTTGAGCATAAAGCCCTGCTCCAGTGTTGCTCTGGGCGTGGGTTGTCTCTCTGGTATACCTGGAGTGATCGCTGCTGGTTATGTTTGGTTTTGCTGACCGCACGCATCGCACGCACGCACGCACGCACCCACCCACCCATCCACGCATCCACATTACTGATGTTATTGACTGACACACTTCATAAAGTTAACTATTTCTTTATTTGGTTACAATAAATACTTAACACAATCATCTGTTGTGTCTTTGCTACAGTTTGCAGAATGCTAAACTATAAGCAACGTTTTCTGTCTATTTTAGCTCAACCTTGTATCACATTATGTCGTCTCAAAGGGGTTTACAGGCCCACAAGTTTGCAAATTAAGAAAGCAGTCGTTCTCATAGAATTGCCCCTATATATAGAGGTTACTGTATGAAGGATGATGTGTATATGAATGACAGGTTACTGTATGAAGCCCATGCATATGCCCCTGATTGTCTGGTGGGAGGGGCTTAGGACAGAGAGAGGAGAACTGCAGGATGACTGTTTTTTTCCAAAAGCTGCCTGTGATACCACTTGAATTACAACACGCTGAAAGGTTATTATGGAATGTTGCCCAATAATGCCAAAGATGAACAGCCTACCCCAGCTTTAATGTTCCTAATGCTAATCAAGGTCCGACCGGCTACAAATGGAAGTTTCTTTTGTCAAGGTGAGAACGACTGTTGGTTCACTGTCACATCTCTCTGGCCCTCCACCTACTCTTGTGCCATCTTGTGTTCATTTTCCAAACATGATGCATGCAGACGATGTGATTAAGAATAAAATGTAGTGGCTGATGGCAGGAATTAGTGGTGGGGATATAATGCAAAAAATGTGCTGAGCTGTGCTCCTCACTTCACTACTACAGCTCACTTTGAGACAAGAGACCAGCTGACTGCTTAGAAACTGCCAAGATACTATGTTCTTTATTACGGGCGGAACGAGGATTGTCTAGGAAAAGAGCCGTGACCAACTGCTCAGCAAGATGATCACGAGTATAATTATGATTCTTTATTACTTGACTGCAAAGAAAAGGGAGAGGTTGTCTGCTCACTGAACTCTGAAAAGCTCTTACTGATGCGATGTTTTGACCTACAAAATGACAGCTCCACCTCTGCACATTAACATTTCAGCATTTTACAACAGGTGTTTAATACCAGCAAAGCTTTCATCTCGTGAGGTAGACACCAACTTCATTAAGGTAAAAAGGTTGCATCGACGGTCGTATTGAACCGTACATCGGATTTAGAGAGAAAATGATCAATTAGAGAGACGTCATAACGGGCTTGTTGGTCTTTATGCGATGGCCTTTGAGCCCCGATAGCCTTGAATATCCTTACTGATCATATACGAAGCTGTTCCTTCTGGTATAAATGTTGGCAACATGGACGGAAATTAATTGCTTAGACAGATACAACTCATTGATCTCCAAGAGGAAAATGTCTTGCTGGCAAACTGATCCTTCAGGAAGAGATGCCAATTGACTCACTATAATCAATAATATATTAATAATGGACGGGATGACTACATTTGATATCAGAGTTTTAGTGTGTTTCAGCTTATTGTTTTGGATTTATGGCCCAATACTTTACCGTGTTGGTTCACTCTCATAGCCCTCATCAGCATTGTAGTACTTTGCGGCTAGACAAAATATTTCACTCAAGTTTGTGAAGACCAAAATAAAACTAAGAGGAAATATTAAATCGTCAAGTGGCTACGAACACACCTTCAAATTAATTCGCACATTGCTGTGTGTCCGCTGGATGTGAAAATAAGCAACCGTTAATCAATAAGGTGATGATAACAAGCATGGTGACAATGTCAGTGTTGTGTTTGCAGCTTGTTTCCACTTCCCCAAGTGGCCACAAAAGGTATTAATGCAGGTTTAATCTACTGACTAATATGTATGCATGTATAATGTAATATTATTCTTCCCTGAAAGGCCTGAGATGACATTCACACACTTGGGCAAACCGTTGTTTTACCAGATCTCTGACAGTGGTTAGGAAAAAAAAGTGTCAATCAAACAAACAAAAAATCTTTATTTAAAAAAAGTATTCCCAATGAAGGACAAAGTCTCATTCATAGAAAACAGTAAGATAACAGAATGCTTCCTTTCTATTACTTCAGCAGATTATCAGTTCACATGATCACTCTGTCTTGATATTTGATGGATCATCAACCCAGACACTACATGCTATCAGAACCTTTCTGAGCCTGAAGGGGAAATAGATGGTATGTCTACATGAGCAGGACGATCTTGGTACCCATCAGTCTGAATACGGATCTGGGGGCAAGGGGCTGTACCTCTGGGGCTGCGGTGCAGCCAGCGCACATCCAGGCCAGGACTTCCTTTTTCCATGTGCCGCTCATCGCTTACAGTCCGATTAGCATCTTGAGATGCCAGACTGGAGTTGGGGGTTGAGAGACATCATGCACGGCCGGATTGTTTCACAAAGTAGCCAGTTTACGAGCTAATGTTTAACCAAGAAAAACCAAAATCATCGTCAGGCTGAACTGGTGGGTTCAGAGATGACATTGTGGTCAATGCGTTCTGACTCTTTAGCTCTCCACATGGACTCTTGACTTGCATTAGACCAAAGCCTGCTCGGACAGGATTGGTCAGTACAACTCAAGACTATAAACAGAAACCAGCATGCCTCCGATGCCAAACTCTTGTCCGGTTGCCTAAATATTCTACACATGAATACAGAATTGGTTTATAGAGATTTCGCGCTGGATAATGAAAGCTTCAGTAAACATCACACTGTACGTCGGTGGTGCAGCATGTAGCAGGTAGGAAAGTCAGAGAGGTCGTCAGGGCAGAAAAGAAATAAATAACAGCTGCTAATGCCTGGGGTCCAGTGGTCCATGCAGAGCTGCTGTAGAGTCTTAATGGTGACACTGGGATAAAATATCTGTGGTAGCATGTAGAGGCCTTGTTGGAGAATTCATCTGGTCCAGGACTGAGTCGGGGGGGGGGGGGCTCTGTGTAGTCCAGGCAGACTGTTGTGGTGGGGTTCAGTCTAAAAACTATTACGAGCCTCTGTGGAACGATGCTGCGCAGCCAGCTTACCGTAGCCGCCTCTGGCTGGGTCGTAGTCCTGCCGGTACTCATCTCTCACCTACAGAAGACACACAACACAACCACAGGGTACAAGTAAATAAGACATGTTTCATTACTTTAATAGAGAGGAGAGGGGGGGGGGGGGGGGGGGTCCTAAAGTTACATACCGGAGGGTATTTGTCTGTATTTTCCCCCTACAATAACCAAGTTCTTGGTCCGACATTTACATTTCCTCATTTAGACTCTGCCAGAAAGCTCATCGTCTACCACTGCAACAGTATTGGACTGTATTATGCGTTTGTTAAACGGCCTAATATAGACTTTCCTTTTCAAATGTCACGCTATAGTAATGCTGTCTCTTCAAAAGGCCATGGTTAATCGTGCATAATTTATTTTGGACGGGATATCACTTTCTAAATATCACACTGGTGTATTAAAATGTCATGAGAGTGCATTGATTTCTTTGAATGCCATTTCAATAGATGCCATTTTCAAAAAAATAAAAACACACCATAATGTGGTGTTTTAATATTGTTTTCCAAAACTTTTTTTCATGTGTGAAAGACAAACCGGGGTGTTA
This sequence comes from Anarrhichthys ocellatus, assembly GCF_004355925.1. Classification (NCBI taxonomy): domain Eukaryota; kingdom Metazoa; phylum Chordata; class Actinopteri; order Perciformes; family Anarhichadidae; genus Anarrhichthys; species Anarrhichthys ocellatus. The sequence continues at coordinate 230,407 of NW_022280052.1, read as the reverse complement.
GAGTCCAGCAGTGATTCAAAATGTGATGCGTTAACCCGCCTAACATCAGTAACTTCTACAATCATTCGGTATCGCTTCCCTGTGTTGGTGGAGAGCTCCTGGTCTGTATTTTTGGGACACACCACTATGTGAGGTGACTTGGGGCTTTGTTCACAGCACATCCACAACATTATAGCCTATTCAGAATACTCTCTTCCATGAACTACCAATTGAGCTTTAACATGATTATGAACAATTACCACTTTAGAAAGGCAATGTTGTCGGTGTTGAGGAGCTCTGATAGACAGCCTAGAAGACCATTCACAGCTAAGAAGAAAATAGGAGAGTGTTGGATTTTCTAGGACAACACAAGAACATTTGACTTTTTCTGTCATTTTCCATGACTTTACCAAAGCTGGAAAAGTGGTCCACTGATTTCCACCTTTTTTGGGACGTGTGGGAACCCCGATAGTTGGAATATTAATGCGTCAAAGCTCTCTCACTCCTTCCCCCTCTCTGGACAAAATAAGTCATGGTGACCTCAAACCTAGTTACTTTCTGTGCTGCAATGTCTTACTTATTAGTGGACATATACAGACAGTGACATACCCGCATTTGGCTAATATCAGGCCATACATTGCCCTGGTTGATTTATTGGTCTTGCTCTACTTAAGACCAATTCAAGTTGGGGCCTTCCTTTAGCCAATCAACAGAGTTCCTTTCAGCTCATCAAGCTTAAAATAAATGTCTTCTAGCCAACTGCACCATGTCCATCCTTCAAGTACCAGACACAGTGTGAACCTTGTGGGGGCCTTAAGGACTTCATACAAGAACAAACAAACGTCAGCATCCCTCACCTGTCCTCCTGATTTGCCGCGGCCGTACTGCCGCCCCTCCTTGAAGCCGGCGTCCCAGTCCGTCCTGATGATGCGGTCATCCAGCCGTGTGCCATTAATGAAGCGCATGGCATTTTCTGCACCTATGCGTGTGTAGTATCTGGTACAGATTGGGGTTAAGGTCTGTTGTAGGCTCCAAAAACTTGCACAACATGGTCACTTCATACTAAATTGGTAAAACTGAATAATGCATGGTTTCTTTGGTTAGTCACCAGGCAGGCAGATGGTCGACTTGATATTTAGGTACGTTTGCTGTGAATATGGTTGAATGCTTCATTTGACAAGGATACTCTACAAAGCAGAATCCACAGGCGGTCTTCTTGACTTTGTCCAGGCCAATGACGATGCGCTTGACGTCTCCACTTTTGGAAAATATGTCGTGTACCTGCCCATCAATTACGAAGACAACAGAGAGAATCGCGTAAGAGATAGTAAGAAGCAGTTGAACTTTAGAAGACTATCCTCAAAATAATTTTTACACTCGTGAGATTTTTAAAAAAAAGTAAATGTTTTGAAATATATTACAATTTTAACAACTCTGCTGGAGTTGCAAGACTCTGGGGACCTGAGAAATAAAGTCACAGCCAGACAGATCTTTAAGTAATAGCAGTTTATGGAACTATTGATAAATTTGAAGATTGCGATATTATGTTTTGTGATATTGTGCCTCACAAAAACACGGTATTGATTTATATTTAATAGTTTACATGCAATGATTTGTGGCACAGTGGCTCACATAGGCCCATAAAGTAGTCCTATGATGTTAGATGGACTGTGATTTTTACAAATGCAGCTCCACTATTCAACTTTATTGTTCTCGGATTGTATGCATGTGGTGGTGTGTTCTTTGTACTATGAAATGTTTTCCTAAAATTAGGTTTTAAACAATATATATATATAGAGCTTCCTGCTTCCCATCATCATATGGTGTTGCCAGATTTTTTTGACAAAGCACATTGAGAGCAATGCAAAAAACCGGAGTCAGAATGATTGTACTACTGTATGTGCACACGTGCTTGGTAAAATAGTCGGAACGAGAGCTTCCTACCTGGTCCTCGGTGGAATAAAAGGAGAGGTTTCCAACATACAGAGTGTGGCTCTGCTTCAGCAGCTTCTCCTGGTCATAGCGGTTACCCTGCAAATACAATCAATATAAGTAACTAAGCACCATTGTAGTAACCCAATAACCCTCGAATCTAAGGCGACAAAGAAATCCTCCGCTCCATACTAAGCGTGAGCTGCCCGCTATGTTGTTTGCTAGCGGTTGCTTACCGTTAGCTAAACGCTAAATAGTTACGTAGACGTTACAAACCTCGGGTATTAGCGGAGGTTTCTCACACTTACCTTAAAATGTTGGTCTCTGTATTGGCTAACATCAACGTAAGAATCGCTGACCAATGCGTTTAATTTAGCAGACATTGTGACGAAATGGCAGATAGCTGTCCGCGGCAGGTTTACAAATGTGCTACCGTTACATTAGTTCCGGTTCCCGTGTCCGTCCTTTGAAGAATTCCGGGTGGAACATTTGATCTATGTTATCATCATCTACATTAACCGAGTAGCGCCCCCTGCTGGTGTGGTATTGAGACTGATTTTGTTTGACGTACAATGCATATAAATAAAAATACGTCATGTTTTTGGATTTCACTGTACAAACGCATGCTCTTGTCAAATGCACACAACAAACGTCGCTGATACAAGAAATGTAAAATTCTTAAGCAATTTAATTGCCCGATGGTCACATCGCATGACTATTGGAGCTGCCAGCCAAGCTGTGAGATGTGGTGCCACTCTATTGGCTGCTGCCATTTTGTCATTAGCTGTTGTTGAAGTGCACGGTTCCTCTCGTTTGACTCACCATTTTGTCCTTTTTTTCGGATATTGTAAAATATGTATTTACAGATGTTTTACTGATATTTGAATGATATTTTTCTCATACTTTGCAATTTTTTTCAGATGTTAAAAAAAATGATATTTGGGTTTTCTAATTGTCCTGCATTTAATACACTTGTCTGATCAAGACCGTGTGTGAATAAGGCCAGACAACTGGCCTTATTCACACAGTATTTGCCCCTGACAGCACCCAAAATTGTAAGTTGAGGAACCGAATGATTAAGTGTTAAAGTGTATATAGGGTGTAATTACCAGAATACTTCAGTGCATCATTCATCGAGTGTCAACAATGTGCTTTATAGACTGCACTACCCAACTATAGGTCTACTATACACCATTAATGAGATATACAGGGCCATCAGAATTGTTGCATTTGTTACAGCTACGGCATAAAATACAGATAAATGAAGCCACTTCAGACCGCAAAGCTTCCTGTAAGTTGAACATTTTATTATCATAATTCAAATAATTAAAATGAAAAGCTTTTATCTTAATCCATCCCCTGCCTGACTTCTGACTAAATTAACAAACTAAATTATGTTGGGAAAAGAACGTAAAAATATGAATGAACCTTGTACCTCTTACAAAAATGACAGACGAATAGAAAACAAAGTGATACAACTACAGGGCACGACTTGATTATCAACCTGCATCTAAATACTGGGTTTAGCTGCTCACCGTCAGTTCTACTAATGTTTAGCAAGGCCATACATCACTTCTTGTATCATATAATAACTTCAGACCAAAAAATCAGAGCACAATAAGGAGGACAGCGGCTCCGTCGTGGGTTGTAAACTCTACTCCAAGATTTTCCATGTAGTCTTCATCAGAGGGCAGATGATCTCCAAGTAGTAGTGCTGCAGCAGCTCCTGGAACCTGAAAGAAAATGAAAACATTTGTGCAATAAAAATAACAGCAATTGTTTCTGTTAACAAAAAATGTTGTCCTTGTCTTGTAGACATGTTTTGTGGATTAAATACATGCATCGTTTCTTGAGAATGTGAAGGCAATTTGAATCCTCCCTGCAATGGCGGACTCCGCCACTACCAATAAAACCACCTAAATAGAGTTTTACTTAATGTGAATACATTGAATTGCTATAACTGAAAAATCCAGACCATAAATAATATAACTATGTAGTTTGTTTCCATGAAAATCTTAAAGTAGGTTCTGATTTAGAAAACAATCTTGATTTGTGTGCTTTGAGTACAAATCCACTCTTATGGTGGATGTTTATAATTTGATTTTCATCTAATCAAATTGTCTCAGAGGAGGGCTGAGGCCATGTTGTATTCCAGGAATAATGTAGTCGGCCTGCATAATGCACGGAGGGAGGAATGGGGGGGGGGGGGGGTTAATAGGGCACGAGCACCTCGCTATTGCATCCAAAGCAGCATTAAAAAAAAAAACGTACGTTTTTAAAGTTGCTTTCCTTGTCATCCTCTCTTCATCAAAGCTCGGACCTCCTCTCGATGGTGAGCAGCTCCACTTCGAAGATGAGTGTCGCTCCTCCGGGGATCTTTGGGGGAGCTCCCCTGTCTCCGTAGCCCAGCTCGGAGGGGATGACCAGCTTCCTCTTCTCGCCCTCGCACATGCCCAGCAGGCCCTGGTCCCAGCCTTTAATCACCTGGCCGGTGGCCAGCGTAAAGGTGAAGGGCCTGTCGCGGGGGATGCTGCTGTCAAACTCCGTGCCGTCCTCCAGCTTGCCCGTGTAGTGCATGTGCAGCACGTCTCCTTTACGGGACTTGATGGGGCAGTTGTCCACTCGCTTCTTGATGCCAATCTGTAGCTTCTTCTTATCGGCTCCGCTCTCTGCCGCCGGGCTCAGAGACAGCACGGTCACGGCCAACAACAGAATCACCCGCATGGCTGCTGTCCACTTCACACGCTTCCACACGTTCAAAAGGTTTATTTTGGAGAAGACTGCGCTCAACTCACCAAGCGCAAATTGTAGAGGCACGAATACGGGAAATTAGACGAGAAATCTGTTGCTTAAAGCGGACGTGCGTGTAATACAACCGGACGTGTTTCCCCTGCTGGTGTCACCAGCAAAGACGTCCGGAACACCGTTTGCCACAATGATGAAGTTAGCTTCAGATTCGTAGCTTCCGAACGACTCTTTAGGCCGGAACTTAAAGGGATGTAGTCCGAAACCAACTTCAGCCTCGCTTTACAGTGTGTCATGTCACCGGCCGTTACTGCAACCCAACCTATCGTTCACCTGGGTCACCTGAAGTAAGAAAGTCAACTTTTTTATTACTGAAATATACACCACATACACACAACATACATGACCATATACAAGCTACCGTCGATGATTATAACTCCACCTAACGGTACACGTTGATGTCATTACAGGGCTCAGCTAAGTTAGCTGTCTACGCTAACGCTTCAAGGTTCTTTGAAAACACTCGACAACATGCTCTCTCGTATGTTATTGAACCTCCTCAACAACCTCCAAGTCGTTGAGAAGTTGGCAGAGTCTCGTCCGATTCGCCGGGCGGCCCAGATCACAGCCTACGCCATCACCAAGGCTCAGATAGCCGGTCGGGACGTTTCGAAGCGGGTCATGCGGTCACAGACGCTGCGGCAGGTCCGGGACGAGGCTGGCAGAGTCCCCGGTGACCTGGGAGAGATGGGCAGCCGCCTCAAGAGAGTCCGAGAGACATTTGCGAACGAAGTGAAGGAGGGATGGAAGGACGGCTCCAGACAGATCAAGAAATAAAGAGGACGGGCTGGCGAGAGAATGTTCAAAATACTGGGGACGCACTGATGACTTTTGTGACCAGTTATAAATAACCTGACAACATCTCAAGTGGTGCAAATGACAAGTGTCGTATACACAACCTGCCTCAGTAATGCAACACAACAGTTGGGTGGTTAAGATCAGTTCACAACCAAGAATGGTGGTCGAGAGCTCCACACTGACCTGCAACCTATGGCCAGATACTTTATGGGGTTAAACTAAATATATATTGTCTGTATTCACATCTCTAAGAATGCATGGTCATCTGAAGTGTTTATTTCATCTTACAGAAAGCCTGTGGAAAACTAGGAACTGTCTTGTAAATTGGTAGAAGTGGAAGTTTAAAATGGTAAGGTTAAGTGCACTTTTCTTAAGTAAATTGATGATTCAATGTAGACAGACCCTCAGTACTGATATCTATCTATGACATCTTCACTTAAGTCTGTGATCCAAAACCACGTACTGTTATTTCTACAAATGATCTTCTGTTTTTTTCTTCCGTTTCCCCTCACAATGTGCGGTACAACGCCTATCACCGCCTGAAAAGCTTTTATGGATCTTTAAGAGGGTGTCTTGGGAAATAATTTTATCGGTCAAAAATGTACATATAAAGTAAGATGTGATGATGATGATATGTATGGACAATTAATTCAGCATTTGGTTCTGACCGTATAAATAAAGATTATAATTTACAACAGCACTTTGACTGCTAGACAGTGCAAATACTGATATGGAAATACGTGTTCACAAGGTTTCAAGTTGTAATTCAGTTAATTTGCTTTCACAGCAACGGAGATATGAAACACTGGAAAAAAATAAGAGAGATAAGAGGACATTTTATTGCTGCTTGTTACATTTGGTCACTGCAGTGACAATGAATGTAATCATGTACTACCTTTCAGAGTCAAAGACCTGCACACATGTACACCAGCAGTCTGCAGAGTACCTTTGATCCCTGGCTCCATTTCTCTTCAGATATTCCATCTGTCCTTTGACAAAACCGTGACCCAATTACTGTGTATTGTACTGTGATGCAGTGCAGCAACAACAAATCGAATATCATCAGAAAATTATTTGGCAACTATTTCGATGATTCCTTAATTGAAGTAATTGTACAAGTAAACATTTGATGGTTTTTAGCTTTTCAAATGTGAGAACTTGCTGCTCACTTCCTTGCATTCTTTAACATTGTATATCTGTAACTTTTGGACTTATGGTCAGAAAACACGACATCGTGACAAGACATGTCACGTTGGGCTCTAGAAAATTCTGATTGGCTTTTTCCACTGTTTGCTGATGTTCTATGAATTTATCAAGAAAATACTATAATTAATCAATTATGAAACTAGGGTTAAAGGCCTACAGAACTTGTACATGACGGGTCTTTGTATGACAGCTGGGAACATCTGCGGGAAAATTAATATTGATAACAAATCATTCAATGAAATAATAACTCAACAGAATGCTTTTAATATAGTTGTATTCCATTTGAACAAGGACAGAAAACAGCTCAAGTCGGCAGCTTTGTGTAGCAATACTTATGCAGACTCACTGGCCTGGCAACTAAATATTAGTTACATGTTACATCATTTCACAAAGAAATAAATCTTTATCAGGAGGAAGATAAGGCATTTGTTTCTGACAGCATGAGTCAGTACATATACACTGATATGGCATCTGAACTTCATATAAAAATAAATCTCAACATCGGAAAATACACATCCAATCAACATTAACAGCAAACTGCATCAAGCAACAGGAAGTCGAGTAAATATGACAGGAACAGGTTAGTTTGAGTTAGAAAGAGACATTTCTGGAGTGACTTGTTTGGGTTAGAGGACTTGAGAGCAGTCTAGTATAGACATGTATTTTCTTTTATAACATTAATTAATACTTTTATAGTCCTTTGACACTCTTAAATGACTAGAGATATTAAGCCAAATCCCTTCCCAAACCCAAATGGAGTCAATCCCTTTCTCTAAGTCAAACAAAATGCAAATAAAACACCACATTTAACTCTAAAAGGTAAAATCACATGTCCTTATTTGAGCCTGTTGTCTTTCCTCAACTGACACAAACTCCTCTTTAAATCATCCAGACAAAACTAAAACTCATTCACTCTCCAGCACAAACCACAGGATGTTTCCTTTATGTTCTCCCCAAATCTGATGGAACTGACCGGTGTGTCAGGGTTACCCGCTCGATTTGTGTCAAATGTGTGAACTGAAATGCTAAAAAAGTGTGAGAAATGGCTGCAGGTGGAAAGTATTCTGACTAAAGAAGTTCCCATCAATAACAAGAGAATAATTAATATATTTGAATTAATAATTCATCTTTCATTGTAGGTATTTGAGGAGAATGCATGAAGCAGACAGCCTATGGACAAACACTCATCATCACACCATCCCCAGCACAGCTCTGCGTGGAGGCAACACTAGTGCATATTCACTGATATGGCATTAGCTTATAAACTCAGCCTACACTAAGGGAAGGCCGTGTTGGTTCGCTCACAGAGCAAGTGGCAGCAGAACAGAACAGCAATCTGACTTCTATATTCACATGAAGCATTTAATAAATGGGGAACTGATCTGGGGTCAGTTACAGCAGGTAACAATCCATACAGTTTTAAAGGTACCAGTAGGAGAAAGCTTAGGCTAAGATGATTAACCCCTGACTCGAGCTCCAAACTTATTGCAGACATGAGAGACGGAACAATCATCTCATCTCTAGGGGACCTGGTCACTGATGTCAGACATATACGCAAGATAGACAGTAAAGGTAAAGCGACCTGGATCTTATTAGGAACTCTGTGGTCAACCAAAAGTTACAACATTACATGTGACTCATGTGAAGTTAAAAGTCAGTTTTGTCTGTTCTTTCTAAAATCAAACAGGCATGCACAAACCACTAAAGCAACGTAACAGGTGGCAGCATACACACTGATATGGCAGCTAACCTTCAATAAACAAAGTGGCCGTAACACCTTCTCTCATCGTGTCGAATTCACACGGGCTGAAAGCCCTTTGGCAACTAAACTTTCTTATCTGCCACGAAAAACAGGTGACAACGTGCTTCGTTTAACACTATCTAAATCCAAAGGCAATTCCAACATGTCATCCTCTCGTGTATTAAAACAACATAGAATCAGGTAGAAATGATGCAATTTTAAATAAAAAACATAGATTCAGGGATAGAAGGCTCTTCAGGAAAGCAGGGCTAAATCGGACTGGACTAGGGCTATGACGGGTGAATTGAAGAAGGTTAAATTCTGAAGATTTCTGTGTATTAATTAGAGAATATAGAAATAAACCTGGACAGAAGAGCCAGACACGGAGAGACTGAAGACACAGAAAGGGATACAGGAAATGTAAAGAAGTTAGGGATGAGGACTGGACAAAATGGGAGAGGAAGGGAGTAGGAGAGGAGGCTGGACACCTGTGTCGCATTACATCCAGACGTTGGTCAGCATGAAGCTGAACAGGGCCAGCAGCAGCAGCCATACAGAGGACATCACTGTAAGTGGAAGAGAAAGGGGAAATATTAGAGATGTTGTATATAAGAAAACAATAGAAATCAGTCGCAGCCTCCCTAAATAGTGTCTTTTAGTGTCTTTATTAATGGATACATCTTTCTGTCTTTGCTCTTCAATCTGCCCATACATTGTGATGGTTGAGAATGATGCATTTCATGCACTCAAGCATTTTCAAAATTATATCGGTAAGCCCAGTGGCTGCAACATCCATTATATCATCTGCAATATCTCAGACACCCCTGGCTGGATTTTGATGAAACAAAGAGATGTAGACACATGAAAAACTTTTTTTTTTTTTTACAATTACACTTATTGGAGTAGGGGATAGCTTTACTCACATTGTACTGTCCACACAGTCAGCTTAAACATGAGCTGCAATATAGGCCTACCAAATATTTGACAGTGTTGAACTTCTTACCACAGCAGTTTCACAACGTTGAAGTAATAGCTTGAATTTGTGGGTCATACATTTATTCGCTTTCTTGCAGAGTGCTAGTTTGATACCACTCTCAAGTATGTTGGAAGCTGGAGTCGCCGATGGCTAGTTTAGCTTAGCACAAAGAAACAAATTAAGAGAGGGACACAGCTAGCATGGGTCTGTCCCCCCCCCCCCGGTTGATGTTGAACTGGCTAACGGCATCTCCTTAGATGAAACGGAACAGGGTGAGACAAAAACATATGAATTGACGCTTCACAATGTCATTGGGAGCACTGAAAAAAGTTGAGGCCAACTCAAGTTAGTTTCTTTGTCTCAGACCCCCACAGAGGTAAAAGAAGTATTTCAAACATTAAAAACAGCAATCACTTGGATATGCATTGTATTGCGAGGAGTTATTTATGTAATTTAGTGTGATTTTACCTGCACTCGATGAGTTACACTCCATGTTGACAAGTGATTCCATGTAGCCCTGGCCCAGCCACTCCTGGTAGGTCTTTTTGTCACCAACGCCCACGAGGCGCACAGTGGAGTCTTTGAAAATGAAATCTGTGCCTTTGTAGAACTGTGAGTCAAACATCTTAAAACCAGGACCTGTGTCACTGCCGAAATATGTCTACAAGGAAACAGAGAGACATTTAGGGAATCAGAGAAAAAGAGAAACTGAATAAACACCAAAACTGACCAACACAATTGATTCCCTACATTCACTTAAAAATCTAAATGTAAGTGCAGAGACATGACCTGATCATTTTTGTACTCATTTATTGGTCAAATTCACATTACATTCACAAAGTAATCCTGTCGCAACAAGGCTCATTTTTGAGAACTCCCTGATGGTGTGTTCAAGGATGCATCAGATAGTTGAGAGTTAGCTGCTCAACAGAAGTTTTATCAATGTAATAAACAAATTCTTCTTGAGGCCAATTGGGGCCATGTAATCAATAATTATCTTTGTGCGTGAGTTATAGTGTGTAATAGCATGGACGTCTTACCTGTGCGCGGTCCAGGAGTCCATAGACAGCGTGGATGTTGGTGTCGGCCCGTACCATTACAGCGTGGGAGGGGACTCTAGCCAGGTTACAGTGTCTGTACTGTGAGACCTCTGCTTTAGTGTCCTGAGAACAGAGCAGCTGGAATTCTGTAGACTGGAGATCCACTGCCCATGATTCACCAGAGTTACCTGAACAAACACACAAAGTAAGGTGGTTAATTATGTCCCTTAAAATTATGAGACCCTTAAAAGATGAACATTTTGTATCTTAGAGTTACTTGTTTTACCATCAGTGTTTTGGAAGATAGTAGAATGTTTGATGAAAGCCACATCTCCATCTCCTTTTGCAAGACACCTGAATAGACAGACAAATTAAGTGTTTGGCATAAGTTCAAGTAACTTTTCTATTGAAGGCAACAAAGTTGCTAAGTTAGAGAACCTCCTGTATTTTGGGCCCCCTTGTTTCCAGAAATTAAAAGTCCCATTCAAAGTTACATAGACAGTTACATGAGTGACAGTTGGATCACTTCTACGACTTGAATCATCATTACAAAAGATGATACGCCAGAAGAAATATGGTTAATTGATAAAAAAGCTGAAGTCTGTGAACATAAAAACTTGTCTCAGAAGGTGCATTTCAGCACAAAATATCCAATCACACAGCTTAACATTCTGTTACATGCGCTGCTAATAACGAGTCAGCAACTGACAAATAATTAAACCGGTCATAACATAAACTTCTGGGATCTGTGAGAGTCATGTTTTCCTATGTTCAGTAATATCGTTATCATTAAATCAAATTTGAATGGACAAAACTTGAGTGAAACATGTAACCCTGATGAGGTGCAGGGGTTTGGGATGTTACCTGAAGGCACCGGTGTATCCATCATACAGGTCTTTTCCCTTCTCACATTTGTTCTGTCCTGAGCTGTCGCCCACACACACACCACACAGGTTCTCGGGGAAACCGGGCTGGTTGGCACCTGGTACACAGCTCTGCTTGAAGAACCCTCCTACCGCTAAGTGTCATGGGAACACGAAAATAGAAAATCAAAACTGGAAGAAGGAGGCAGGCTTTTAAATACATTTTAAATACATTTTAAATACATTTTATAACATAATCTTACTTTAAACGTTCATTCTATTGTTTGTTTATAACAGGGAGGAATAATCAGCCTGTGGCAACAGTTGCAAAATGTTTTCTGCAGATTTAGAGGAGCTCTAATGATGTAATATTGGATTGACAGTATTGGATTAAAGAAGGCTTTTGATACAGTGAACCATGAGTTACTCCTGTCAAAACTATCCTTTTTAAATGTCCACATTGATACAATTAAATGTATGAAATCATATCTAACAAACAGGAAGCAAAGTGTACTTATTGGCAATACCCAATCAACATACCTTAACTGCAATATTGGTGTTCCACAGGGATATATTCTGGGCCCTATTTTGTTTAGCTTGTACATTAACGACCGGCCTTTAGTCTGCCCATCTGTCAACATTCAAATGTATGCGGATGACACGTTTCTTTACATGCTAAAAAAAAGTCATTAATGGGTCATTAATCCAGTCAAAATGCTAGACATTCCCTGGTTCCAGCTTTGTACAGTAAATGCGAGGATTTGCTGCTCATCATTGTTATAAATTTAAACTGTGATCTCCATTTTCCCTACTTTCTTACATTTGATCAATTTTGAGTATTTAAACCATTGGATAGAAGACTCCAGCAAACACCTCTGCTACCCACACAGACCAGCATCCCACTGACCTTGTGGTATCTGACAGTGCTGAGGGGTGATCAGGCCTCTCTCCATCAGCGTTGCCACGGGAATGTTCCAGCCAGCCGTGCGACCGTATCCGGTGTGACAGGAGCGACGGCCACGCAGGTCGTCTAAGTTATGGATGTCAAGACTACTCTTTTTCACCACTGCCACTGCATAATATATGGCACCATCACGGTCCTCTGCAGAAAAAACAACATATATCGGTCGTGTTTGAAACAAGAAACTGTGACTATGTTTGTGTGAGTCTTTGCTTGTGTGTTTTTACCTGTGTAGCTCTCGCCGGTAGCAGGGACCAAGCCGTACTCTTTGCCTGCTGAGTAGATGTAACCTCCATCCAGAGTGATGGCATCAGCCTCATTGTTCTATACAAAAAAACGAAAAGGAACAGAAGAGATTGCGATTAAAGAACATCAGTTGGTCTTTTTATTCAATAATCACAGATTTCTGTTTGTTGGAGCCCGATAGATATACAGTATCAGTATGACCAATATCACCAATATCACCAATATCACAAGTCTCAAGTCGTAACCAAGAAGTCTTGAGCCAAGTCCAAGTCCTAAAGTTTGTGTTTCAAGTTCTAAACAAGTCATCATATGCCGTTTACCAAATCTAATTATTTTTTACAGAGAAAATACTTCCAGAGTTAGGATAACAGATAACAGAAATAAAAATGCTTGCTGTATGGATGGCATGACTTTCGGTCTGTCCACCACTCTGGTCCATATTTAAATATGTCAACAACTATCACATTAATTACAATGACATTTGGTACACACAATCATGTTCCCTCTGATTCAGCTGATATATCGTCAGCTGTCTGGCTGCTGTTCTGCACTGACAATGGCATCTTTCCCTCCTGCTTGCACAGCATTATCGACTTGCAAGTCTTTTTCATTTTCAATGTCAAAAGTCTGACTCCAGTCCAAGTCATAAGACTCTGGACCAAACCTCTTGTTTAGCCTAGAATAAGTGTCGCTGTTTCAGTTTGTCCACCAGACACCACAAACAAGTTCTGTCCTGTTCAGTACATCTTGGTCACACATCTTTAATAACCAAATCTGAGTGATGATCAATATCCAAAATGTGTGTTTATGTTACAAATATAAACTCTAAGATTCTAAGAGAGTCTAAAAGATACAGTCTTCATCAGACTCTGGTGTTTAATGCCTTTATTTGAATTGAATGAATACCACAGCAGCTGTTCCTCATAAACCAGCAGTAAGAAACATCTGTTACCTTGATTTTCTTCATGCAGTCAGTCACAGAGTCCCCGTGGACACAATTGATCTTTGGAGTCAGACCTTTACTTTGGAAGTTCACGCTCATGTCAGCACATTTCTGCTGCTCACCGCTGGACAACACACACCACCGCAGCACATCTGGGATATTTTTAGATAAATGGGTGGGTAGTAAATAAGAAAAGAAGGATTCATAGGTAAACTAGGTAGATAACCCAGTTACTAGAAGGGGTTCAAATAGAAATTAATTAATCAATACATTTCACACAAAAGCTACCAAGAAAGCCACGAGTGCCATCTTTTTTTTCACCTTCACGTTTACAGTCCATGGCTCTCAGAGCATTATTATAGAAGGGACCCATCCACTTTTTGGGGTCGTCTGACTCGGTCCCTTGAAACATGGAGGATGAATTAGAGAAGAGTACAGTTCCTCCGCCGTATGCCGCAGACGAAAACATGTTGAAGCTTGACTTTTCCTGCAGACAGCGAGATGCACTAATTTTAATCGCATAGAAAGAATCACGGCAATGTGGTTAAATGCAAGTCTTATTGCTTCACTGTTTCTTGAGATACTTTAGTAGCTGTTTAGTAGCAAGAGCTGTTTGGACGTACCAGGCCCTCCGTCAGCATGTTGAACACCACAGAAGAAGTGATGTCATTTCTGACAATAATCCCACGAAATGGGACGCGGACCAGATGGCATGTTCTCCACCGAGAGACAGGAGCTCTGGTGCCGTCACGACACAACAGCTCATAGTCTGATGAAACCAGTGTCCTTGCCCAGTCTGGACCACGACCTGGTGAAAAAAACAACATGTTCGCTAACAGACATGCTTATTAGCTAACAACAACGTGGCTGTAATAACCAACTAATTACTGACTATCCAGTTCGATGCAAGAATGTACCATCAGTGTTTTCCTCGACAGTTGTGTGTTTGATGAAGGCCACATCTCCTGCATCGTCAGCCAGACACCTACAGACACGAAACAAAAAGAAGTTGAGAATTAAGGGTGCAAGATACTTGCATAATTAGTGTTCTTTAAATCCAGGCTTTCATAAAAATTAACTTTGCTTTACTGGTAATAGTAGAGAAAAGAAAGGAGACTAGATATGTTTTGGAGTGAATGCAAATGACATGTACATCCACAGTACTGCAGAACTGTAACTTCTGTGTGTTACCTGAACGCTCCTTCATAGCTGAAGTATCTCTCTTTGTTGCTCATATCACATTTGTTCTCTCCACGATCATCTCCTTTGCACAGCTGACACAGAGATGCGGGGTCACCCACCTCAGTTGCTCCGGGGACACAGCTGGCATTGAAGAAATGTGCCACACCTGACCACACAAACACACGTCTCTCCAGCTTTCTGTATATACGTCTATGTATGTGTATATGTATGTATAGTGCATGTTTCCTACCCTGGGGGATGTTGCAGCCCACCACAGACATGTAGCCCTGGTCTATGAAATATCCTAAAGGCATGTTCCAGCCAGCTGTTCGGCCTTTACCGGTGTGGCAGCTCTTTTTTCCTGCCAGGTTGTTGATGTTGATGCCAGAATTTGCTTTCTTCACCACAGCAACTGCATAGTAGGAAGCACCGGTACCTGAGGCAACAACAAAACAGGTGTTAAAAGACATATGACGGCAAGTGCTATCAGTACTTTGACTGCAATGTACTGTACGTTCAGATGTGACATGGTTTGCTGGAGGTCTTGGGCTGCAACTGCAATATGCCAAAGGGATATTCACTCCCAAATTATAAACTCCCAAATTTCTAAAGTTGATTCATTTTTCGAGCAGGGGCCTGAGCCGGGGGCCTCGGGTCCAAGAGGCTAGCTGCCTGTTTCCAGTCTTTATGCTAAGCTAAGCTAATGGCTGACTGGCTTACATTCACATTCAGAGGAGAGTGGTACCAATCGTCCCATCTAACTCTCGGAAAGAAAGAAAATATGTGTATTTCCCAAAAAGCCAAACTATTCCTTTAAACATTAAAACAGCTATACTGAATGAGGTAACCTGCCCTTCTAATTTGATAATCCGAATTAGCAGCAACATTTGTATTAGTTTAACTCTAATAAAATCCCTTTCACACCTGTTTTTCTCTCTGACTTACTACTTCTGTCTCTTCTGTTTTCTCTGTTTGAGTTTCTCTTTCAGAATAATATAAACACTACTTACGATCAGGTTTGGATTCACTGGCAGCCATCTTGAAGGAAGCCGTCTTCCCCAGGTTGTAGATGTCAGTGCCGAACATGGACAAGGCATCTGCTTCTTTTTTCTGCACAGATACAGTAAACAAAAAGATTAACGGTGTGGTAAATATCAGTGAGTGTCCACGTTACCTTCAGTATGAAGAGACCCAATGTTAAATGACTCACGCGAACAGCTATGAAGAGTTTCTGACAAATGAAGGGTAAGAGAAGACATTATCGAACAAAACAACCATATATATGTGAGCATGACAGTCTAACTAAATAAACTAAACTGGATGAGGATTGTCAGGCTCACATCCACATGAGGTTTGAAGATTCAACTCGAGATTAAAAATGGTTTTGAAAGGAATAGCCAAGGCTACTTATTAACTGTTTAAGCTTGTTAGTTTTTTCCTTAGAACGTTGCACAGTAAAATGTATAATTCACACATCTCCCTCAGTTTGGCTCACATTTCAGCTTGAGTAACTAGGGCGTCCTGTTTTCAGATGAGAAATCTTCTAGTTTGTGGTGGTCATAAACAGCCCAGTGTGCACTTTGCTGCCTGATAACTGCATGACCTATTTAGAAGTGTATTGCAATATACCATACAACGTTAGTCCCTGTTATCTGCTGCCTGATTCAGCCACTCAAAGAATTTTATTAGCTTTTACAGTCATGTGTCCTCTGATGAGTTGACTGATTGATAGCTTACTCATTGAATGAGATATTTTACAATAAGACAGTAGAATCAGTTGTTGTTGTCAAAATCTGACCTGTAGTTTCTGAACGCAGCCCTCGACTGTCACACCGTTGACGCAGCTGAGGGACGGACGGATGGAGACATCGGCGAAAGACTGCGACATGGCTTGACATTTCCTCTGCTCTACATCTGATATGGTGCACCATCTGATGCTGCTCTGGCCAAACACTGAGAGAGACACACACAAACACACACACAGAGAGCACTCATCATTCACTTATTAAACCTTTCCACCAAAAGTTTCATGAACATATCCTGTCATCTCAAGTATCCAACAACTATGACTGTATTCTGCTATGTCAACTGTAACTTCTGCATCAGTAGGCTACAGTACAGTGCTTCCCAACCGGGGCGCCTCGTGTTTCTCACATGTTGCTTTTATCTATTCTCATTAAAACCATCATACATAAACAATAATTTGAGGTCAAATGGATAAATATGGTCAACATGATCAAGCTATAATATATCAATGGTGATCATGATAATTTTTTACTTCATGTCATGTATTCTTTACAGTATTTGTGTTTATTTGTTTGTTTATTTGCTGCTGAAGGAAACATTTTTTGTTCCTTAAGTGTATAAATGATCTCTTACCAGTTTGCAGTATGAGCAGTAGAGCTCCTGCTGTCCTCCACATGGCCATGGCTTCGTTCTCTCTTCTTCTCTCTATTGGGTAAAATAACCTCCTGTTCCCTCTCCTCTACTTTATATGATACTCTTAAGTCAAAGTCCAGCTTTTATCTTCAAGATGACTCAGCGTAAAGTCCTTGTCCGGAACTCAGAGGAGGCTGTATATATTTTAGTGATTTACAACATTACATCTACAGCATGTCATTCGGGAGTCATAACACTCTCAGCTCGAGAGTTGAACCTCTGTAGAGTTTATGAAGCGTGCCTCTCTGGTTGGTGTACCTGGTCTGACACGTCTCTGCTGCCGCTGCCTGGCTGCAGGCCAAAGTCCGGACAGAGAGGTCTTTTACAGCCTGAGAACCCCACCTCTGCTCTTCTGTGTGGTGCTTTTCCACTGATGGGGGGAAAAGGAAAGAGGGCAGTGAGGCCGTTGGTCACTGACTCACTACTCTGGCTGCTGAGAGGAACAAAACATTCTGTTTACCTGCTTTCATTGCTAACATTGACCTTGTCTCTGACGTTTAGAAATGTGTTGTGTACATTATATTTAGATGAAGTCAGTTATTCCCAAAATGCACTGTGAAGTCTTTTGATTATAACGTGGTTATTATGGTGGTTCAGGTTGCCAAGGTATCTGCCCTCCACAGCTGATGTTGTGGGTTTAAATTGGGGCTGGGGCCTGGCATGCCATCTCAGGTTATTCCACTTTAATGCACATTTTACTGCATTAAATCTTTCAAATAGCTATATACTCGTTACTTTAGTAATATTTTCCATAGTAATGTATGATAGCTTATAAATAACGATGCATTGTTATCTACCTCACTATATAAAAAAAATGTTAAAAAACAATTAGCTGCACTTTGACGTCTACCACAGTAAAATGCCACTTTTATTTAAGGATTTAAATAATTCCTTGAACCAGTACTTATTTCCTAATTCCTCCAAAAGGTCTTGTATGCGAGGCTGACTGACTGAATAAATCCCCCAAATTGACTTTTCTTCCATGCTCACGAGTATGAAGCAGTGTCATAGATCTAAATGAAATGTATGACTCTCTTTAACAAAGATGCAGAACTCAGCAGGACTCATCCTCACAGTGTGTAGTCGTACAGCAAGTAGCTGCTTCATATCAAATTATGTGTGATTACGATAGTAAAATATTTCTGGTGAAACATAAAGGAAGCCCAATTGTAAAAACATGTAATTGTTTTGATTGTTCGTCCGCGTTCATGTTCACTCTGGTATTGGGCCAACTATGGACATTACCAAAACATGAGTAATAAGAATATTAACGTTTTTAAAATGGTTTCGGCCTGTAACAAATTATGAAGGCAACACCAGTAAATATACTTCTGGTGCGTAAACCTTTAAAATAAATCAAATGTAACAGGATAGACAATGCAATTTTAAAACATAATGTGGAGCTGGGAACAGTAATAAAGTTATTGTTAGGCAGTCAATTTGGCCGCAGAAACTGACACTAGGTATTTGGGGAGTCTGCTTACGTTCATGGTGCTTCAACACTCACAAGACACAACGTGTTGGCGTGAGGATGACACAGAGTTGACAGCCAAACCAACGTGTCACAACGCTGCTATTTTCTGCATCTCAAAATTCAGCACCTACCATTAGCGGACCTGAGAATCTGCTGTCAAATCTGACCTTTTCTCTAAAATCGAAAACTTGTGAGCTGCATCACACTATACAGTTTACATGCAAAGAACCCATTTTCTTCTCATGCAAATGTTAAAACAGCAGATCTTGCTGTTTCACAATGAACCTTTCTACAGCAGGCTCTGTGTGCAGTCAAAGTACCTATAAAGACATCTTTAAAAGATTTACAATTATTGGTACGACAGGTGTTACGTTCTCTTTACATCGTTAAGTTGATTTCTTGCCAATTTTAAAGCATCTGTGTTTTATATCTCCTTTCACTCTATAGATTATGGCAGTACATTAGCCTCTGATTACCTGATTATTGCGACTTGAAACCGGATGAACTCAAGGAGAGAGATGTCAACTTTGGACCTCATGCAAGTGAATGAGGTAAGACAGCAAATGCATGTGAGATATGTGAAGAGGTCTATGGATCAACGTATTCGAGAATTGAGCTTGGAGATTCATATTTTGTAGAATTAAGGAGAATTTTCTAACAACTAAAATAGCTCAGAGCCTCCCAGAGTCACTATAGCTGCTGCAGACTCTTCAGTCAGAAAATGCTTCACCTTCCGAGCCAAGAAGCTGGGTGTCTCTGCTACATGGAGCCACATTAGACATCAATAGAGACCACTACAAACCTGCAGTAGAGGTGAAAGTAAAGCAGAATATATTCATATTTACAGATGCACATTCATTCACATTCCACAATGCAAAAAGAATAATCATCTCTGGTCATCGGTCAAGGAATTTCAATAAATCTCGATAAAGACTTTTATTTTTTTTTGTACCAAAATAGGCAGTTAGAGCAGGGATAAATATAATGTTAGCTATAGATCCATCTCTTTCATAGATTCTTTGCATCGGTGCTTTACTCTAACAGACAGTGGCATGGTCCCCTGGCTAAAACACACAGCCAGAGTCACACAGAGCGAGTCCAGTTCTGTCAACTGACAACACCACTGGTTTACTGGATTCATAGAGCATTATAGATGGAAAAACGTAATTCAGCTGGACATTCTGTGAGGAAATATTAAAGCTTTTGAAACACATGTGGTCGAAACTATTTATTATTTGGGTCTAAGAGCTACTCCGTTGACGGAACGGTCTTTCTGTACGTCTCTGGTCTCCAGTCAGTTTGGAGGAGCCGCCGCGGGGGTTGAGGGAGGAGCTGGGAAGTGGGTGGCTGACAAGGTCCGCAGGAACTTTGTTATCAAAAGCATCTTGGTATTTCAAATGTTACACTAAACAACAGAGGTTATCGTCATGTTTCAGGTAAGCGACATTTGTGACTTCGCTCTTTTTTAGCTCTGTTTTGGTCTCCACCACCTCCTGAGGGAAATACCTGGCTCTTCAGTCGGGGGCCGGACAGCTAAACAATGAACTGAAACTCACATATAAAGTTCCATAAAGCAGAAGGGAGCTGATAATTATCTGTTCACATTGTCACACTGTTTTCACATTGTCATTGTCATGTGATACATTGTTATTATATAAAAAAAATATTGATTATAGTCGCTTTAAGGGAAAAGCCAAATCGTAATCGTCTCACCTGTTGCAGATGGTTGCATTTCCAACGGTATTTTTGTGATCACACAGAAGTCTACTCTGCTCGAGGCTAAACCCCCATTTAAATAGTGTATTTCCACAGACTGTGACACTCCCTACTTTGCTTTATTAATTAATGAAACGTGCATTAAAGGTGCCCTGTAGTTTTTTTGTAAACAAACAAAAGTTGTTTGCATTCACAGCTGACCCTGCCAAATGTCGATCAGCATTATAGCTCGAAACCAATCACAAGATATGAATAATGCTGCCCATGGGTGTCAAGATGTGCATAGAGAGGGCCATGTGACTGACATGGCCAGCATCAACAGGCTACTCATACTGAAAAGTTACATTAGTGCCTGTAAAGCGGTTAACAGAGATTCATAATAAAAACATCATGTGATCCTGAAAACACCTTTGAAGATGCAACCCATTGCTGGATAACAGGTAAGAATACAACGCTTTGATTGTCCACCATCTGCCTGTATCACGGAGAGACGTTTGGAGCACTAAGGTCACAGATGGATCTAATTTCAGGTGTTGTTCATGCACACTAAAACTCATAAATCCAGCATGAAAAAAAAATCTGTTGGAAAAAAGAGCTAAACCAGTTGATCAGTGGGTGATGACAGAAGCGTTTACCAGAGTTCACCTGATGTCTTTAACCAAACAACCAATGAGCATAAAGAGTTCCCTGACCTCGTTAGCTCTTTCAAACCAACATAATAATCACTGATAGCTGAAAGAAAAGTGAGCGTATCACACATCCAAATACCTGAAACACTGGGATGGGATCAGCTCTGTCAAGATGCTTTAAGAAACCAGCCCTCATTAGTGCAACTGCAGTATGAAGGAAAGCTACAACAATGATGCTGATGATTATGATCGTGATGATAGTGATGATGAAGAAGATGATACACCGTTTGATGCTGGAGTGCTCGACTAATGTCACACTGTGAATGTGGAGGAGGAGCGAGATGAAGGCATGAGACAGAGACAAGGAGGAGGAGGACGAGGGGAGGCAGAGAAGCCCTTGTTTTGAAGAAGACATGGTTGATACATGTTTTTTAAACAGAGGATCTGGGCCCGTTGGACTTGAAATCCTTCACTTTTACCTTCTTGAGTGTGTTTAAGAAGGATTGGACAAAATATTATTGGCCAAGATGAGCGATACCGTACCTGAAGAAATATGTTTAATTCAGAATAAGGTAGTTTTAGCCTATTATTTCTGTTTGTCTGCGTTTATCAAGGTGCAAAAGACAAGAACGTAGCTGTCATTGATTCTGCTTGCAATCACATTCGATGCATCTTCATTATCTGCTCTCATCAATGTGGCACTAAATCACACTCATTATCTGTTTTCTCTGCTGTATGTCTTCCACCAACAGCATCATTTTGTTCCTTTGGTTCCCTTTTTTGTTTCCATTTCAGCCCATTATTTATCCATATTTGCATGTTTATGTATTCTAAATATATATTCGATTGTTTTTAACTTCACGTTAGTTTCTACTGGAGTTATTGAAGATTTTACACAAATAAAATGTACTTTAAACGGTATAAATGTACATGTTTTTGCAGAATCACACATGACTGAGTGAAATTTAACAGGGCAGATGTTCGGTAAATCCTTGACACGGATTGGCTGTAGGTGTAACTAATCATCTGATCACTTGAAAGTTGCTCTAAAATGTTACTCCTCCACTTTGCTGTAAATAAGAGGACGCTTGATAAATGTATCCTCAGATATACTTTTAGAAAATAACATTTTTACAAGCATCATTCTCAGAATTTTGAGAAATAAGGACTCAGGGCTCCGAATGGACTCTAAAACCATTATGAGGCTCAACACTATTTATTTTAAAGCTATCTAACTTAGTTTTCTACTTAAGTTTTGATTGAGATATCAACAAGGGTCTCAATGGTAGAAATCCTAAATTATTACTAAATGAATTATTTTCTTGCTACGTCTCTAAACAGTACTATTGTACTATAATTTCATTTTGGTCCTTGACACCAAAATGCTGGGGCACGTTATAAAGTTTTCAACTCATTTCTTAAGTCTGTAGTCTAAAGGGTGGGACATGAGAGAGAGATAGAACAAGACTAAACAGGAGCAATGCCATGAGGAAAGACAGACAGACCGGTAAGAAGATCAACATTTTGTCCCAAAAACATGCTCTTAAAGCTACAGCGTGCAAAAGTCTGCCTCTTGGTGACAATATTATCATTACAAACCCATACATGAATGCATTACCCTTCGTTAATATGAAAACAACAACGACAACAACAATAAGAAGAACAATAATGAAATCAAATCAGATAATGGTACATGTCGCCTTGATTTGAACCTCCTCCTTAAACATTAAGGAACTGAGCTGTAGGAAGATCCACCAATAGGCTGCTGGACAGACGTTAGCCCCTCCCACTTCAGGAAGTAGCAGTCCCAGATAGTCCCAGCCTCATCCGACTTCATGTGCTTGTGTAAATCGTTGTGTGTGTGTGTGTGTGTGGGTGTGTGTGCGTGTGTGTGTGTGTGTGTGTGTGTGTGCAGAAATGTGGGTTTACGAGAGAGAGAGAGAGAGAGGAAGCAGGCTGATAATAGAAAATTAGAGGAAGTGTTGAAAGAGTGATGTGTGTGATTTTGCAGTATGTGTGTGTTTATTCAAAGTCGCTCCTTGGTGGGTATCCAGATGTAAGGACCAGACTGCTCCTCAATAGTCTGCTTCACCTGCGAATACACTTCCTCTAGAGTCGAGCCATGGACAATGGCTGCAGAAAAAGAGAGATAGAGAGAGAGAGAGAGAGAGAGAGAGAGAGAGAGAGAGAGAGAGCGAGAAATGAATATACAAGAAGAACATCTACCAAAACATATCACCATGGTAGCCCACTGTGTGTGCAGAAAGAAACTATAATCAAAATCTCCATTAAAGTGGGAGTAACCTTTAAAGGTCAAAATTGGTGTATTTGAGTATGTGTGTATGTTGGATCTTTACACATAGACTTCCTTAAGATCAAGAAGTACAGCCATGTTTTAACCAAACATAATCCCTGCATGTGGAAATATAACAAACCGCTTTGTGAATATCTTGTGGTTGACTTACATAAAACTGTAACGTATAACAACTTTACAATCGTTTGCGTTCTAAACAATAATGTTATTGTTTTTGTCAAAGGAATATTTCAACACTTCTCTTTCCTGCCCAAAGTTAAATGAAAAGATGGATACTACTCTAATGTCTGTGAGTGAAGGATGGAAGCATACAGTCAAGAAACAGCTAGTCTGTAAAATAAAAATGCAAAAATGCATACCAACACCTCAGACGCTCACCAATTAAAATGTTATATCTTGTTAACTGCTGCAACTATTTCTGAACAACCTACAGTACATTGTCTGTGTACGTGTGCTTGTAACTAACCGCTGAAGAACTCTGTGAACTCATGCTCCAGTTTGACAGCTCTGTCGAAGGTCTTCCTCGCCTGGTCCTCAGTCAAACGCTTGTTCATCTCTCTGGAGAGAAAAACAAGAGTTACATATATCAAGGTGCAGAAAGATAATTTAAAACACCGTGTATACATGAAACTAAACCCTCAGCAATCTTCTTGACCTCATTGTGAAGTTCAACAGTGGTCAAATTACATTATGATGATTGACTTTTTTTACACCTACACCTACACCTATCTGCTGATGAGGAACATGTGAGTTTTAAAACAAGCAACAAAATGAACCTTATGGTGAGATTGTTCAACTCAAATACAGGATGTTGTTTATGTTAGGGTGGTAGAGTCGATGTTCCCGTTACTTACAGTATGTTGTCGACATTGTGTGGTCTAATGAACACAGCGATGGGATGGAGGCCTGCCAACTGGAGACGCTTGATCGCATTCCCTGATACATCCAGTATACAGTGTTTACCCTGGGAAAGAGACATAGAAACCGGGTTTCCATTCTATTGTCAAGCAAATTTGAAGCGAAAAAAAAATACGAATTAGGCGTGTTCCCATCAACTGGTTTGGAGTGAATGAACTCAGCTACAGCGTAGTTTGGACAGAAGTTGGCTTGTATATGACTGTAATCCTCCAGTAAACAGAGTAGAAGAAGAAGTAAAGATAGCCAACTGGAAACACCACGAGTTCATTCTGCCAGAAAGCCCCTTCTGACAGTGATCTTCTTAGGTTTAGGCAAAAAAACCTACTTGGTTAAGTCTAGGAAAAGATCAAGGCAGAAAGCCCTGAAGGCAGACTTCTCCCATACGCGTTAAATGCTCCCTACGTCAGAATTTATTCGGCAAAGGCGTTCCCATAATCCATTTTACGCATCAGCTCTTTTTAGACAAGGAAAAACCACCTCAACCAAGCTCCAATTTCTTAGAAGTTATATCAAATGTTACTGTTTCCATACAGCTTTGCTAATGCAATACTTCAAAATGTGCATAAAAATATGTGAAGGTAAACACGGCTCGATGTTATTCTGTTTCCTCTGTCCTTTGTATTCTATCTCCTCTCTGCTCACACTCTCTCGTTAAACTCACCTTGTCCGCGACTTCTTTGACCGACTGTATGCTGGTTCCATACAGATGGTTGTTATACTGTCCGGCCTCTATGAACTTGTGTTCCTGGATCTCTTGCTCCATGAGCTCCCTGGAGGACATGAAGTGGTAATCTCTGCCGTCCACCTCGTAGTCTCGCCGCGGCCGTGTTGTGTCTGAGTATCATAGATTTTCCACACATTATTCTTAACACAAACCTTTTTTACCTTAAACCATGAAGTGTATTTGCTCAAACCTGACCAATCGTTTCCCAACATTAACCACGGGGCATTTCTGCAAGCATGATATGAGGCTGATGAGAAACGTACTTAATTATATATATTTTTTTAGAAACATCTAAATTCTGCCAAAAGTTTTCCTGACGACTGTGTTGCTATTTCACCAATAAAATCACTTAAGTCATCCTGCTGACTCCTCAGTCTGTTTGCGTCCTATCCCCGTTGCGCTGTATAAACAGCTGTAACATTTACTTTTAGTTAACTTCTTTGATCAGCTGTTATTACAGCATTATAAACACGATGTTATAGTTTTCATAATGAACCTTTGCCTTGTGTGGGATTCATCATATAACTTAAGCAGAAGTTGTACTTTGCCCGTCCGCGAGGGTCCGCTATAGGCTTAAGATACTCACGTGGGACGCAGGAGCCAAACTTGTCAGGGAACTCTGAGATGAGGTCATCGTTGATCCGATCTTTCATTGGTCCGAGTATGATGACTGGCCGCGTGTAATTAACTGGAATATGACACACAGAACCAGGTCAACACAGACAAAGATACCCAGTATGTTGAGTAGACAGTAATATAAGTTACTAACACATATATTATATCAAAATGATAATTTGTGTATGTGCTGTTGATTGCTTTCAGTAACCCTACTTCCCAAGACGGAGTAACATAAAGACAAAACAACCTTGAGAAACTAAAATTAAAAGATGATGTGAAGTTAAGCACTGACCCTCTTGCTGCATGACAGGTTGGTAAGTGAGCAAGATCTCCTCCTGGCCAGCTGATCGGATAAAGAGAAATGATGAACACATTTAGAGGCACAGCGGGCGGGATTATTGACAACAAAACACACCCGAACCTTTCCTACTTTTGGACTGAACTTCTGCAACAGCTCTGGCTGGAGAAGCAGAGAAAGGTAACTTACACACAAACACATGCGCGCTCGCACACACACACACACACACACACACACACACACACACACACACACACACACACACACACACACACATATAAAAACACAATAATCACAACACACAATAAATACATGTGCATGTATGCATGACACACCCACAAGCACACACAGAGAAACACACACGAATAAAATCAAAACTGAACAAGAACGAGCAAAGAAGGAAGAGAGAGAGAGAATAAAAGAAAGAAAGAAAGAATGAAAGAAAGAGATAGCGGAGGGTCTAGACTTACAGGAACTACTCTCATTATCGCTGGTGCCAGAGGTTACCAGCTCTGGAAGGACAAGACAGGTCAGAGTCAGCAACACACACACATACAAACACACAGATTCAGACAGAAACGCACAGACTTACATTGTTTCTATATGTCACACAACCACTGACACACTTTCACTTCTGACAGAAAACATCAGACACACAATATCATTCCATCCATCCGTTTTCTAGATTCGCTCATCCTGGTCAGGTGAGCAGGAGGCCGGAGCCTTTCCCAGCATGCAGCCTGCAATCCCAAAGGCCTGAACCTTACAGCCTCAAGGAGACAACATGGTTAACCACTTTCTTTAAAATGTCTACTTTATTACATTAATAAAGGCACAAGTCCAGAGGAAAAGAAGTTGGCCAAATATTCGTGCATCAACTATTGTACTTTTCCTAATGTAACAAAGGAGAAATTCTAAACACCCACTTCTTTCAAACACTACACCTCCAGTTGGTAATGCTATTATTACAAACTTCCCAGAAACAAACGTTACAAAACACTTAAAGTAATAGAAAGTAACTAAGTGCATTTACTCAAGTACTATACGTAAGTACAATTCTGAGGTATATGTTATTTACTTAAGTATTTTAATCTTATGCTGTGTTGTACTTCTACTACAATAAATCTCAGAGGAAAATATTGGACTTTTTACACTCAAGTTAGCTGCTTTACAAATTAAGATTTTAGAACACTCAACATCTATAAAATGATCCTCCAATTACTTTTACTTAGAAACTTTAAGTACACTTATGTACTTACACTTAAGTATAATTTATAATCCAGGAGAAAGTACTTCTTAATTGTGGTATTAATGCATTCTTCAATACTACCACTGTATTTGTTTTGTGTACTATTGCAGTTTTTGTTAAAAATCCTGTTCCAATATTTCCACAGTTTTACCGACACACTTTGTATGTTATGACTGGCTAATTTGATGAGCTATCCTGGACAGTGGCCTTATGGATTCAAATTTTTACAGTTCTTTCAATCTACTTTACTGTCCATTTCAGATCTCCCTCTTCTTCCCTCTCCATCATGCTCCTCTTCCTCCATCCCAGAGCAGGATTAAGGAGAAGGAGTTTGAAGGAGGAGAGTGGAGGTGAAAGGTGCGAAAGTGTCAATCCGGATTGCTGAAGAGCTGAAGTTACATATTCTGACCCGCAGGTGTCACTGATGGAGAGAATACCTACCTTTATCATCCTGATCCTGGTGAGAGAGAGAGAGAGAGAGAGAGAGAGAGAGAGAGAGAGAGAGAGAGAG